>NW_025754585.1:0-8920 GCF_021184085.1 Oncorhynchus gorbuscha | reverse complement strand
GGATCTGAGCCCTGAGAGAAACAGCCCTGAGAGGATCTGAGCCCAGCCCTGAGAGAATCTCAGCCCTGAGAGAATCTCAGCCCTGAGAGAAACAGCCCTGAGAGGATCTCAGCCCTGAACAGCTCAGCTATAAGAGGAACGCTCTCATTAAGGTCCTTTTATGAGACTACAGACACCAAGGTCTTCCCGTCCCCTCAGTTCCCCTGACACAGAGGAGCATGAGAGGGAAGCCCTGCTGCAGAGCAATGGGAAGAGAGAGAGAGAGAGAGGCACACACAAGCACATGCACATACGTAGACAGATAGACGCACCCACCCACCCACAAACCCACACACACACACAGGACCCAATCCCCATAACTGCAGTGCTGCCCAGATAATTACTCAGAGACAGGACTGGGGGCGGTGCCCAGAGCTTCTCCTGAAGAAACTGTTTCTAAGCAATTACCGTGTTTGCCTGGCAACATATCAAATATTACCGTGTTTGCCTGGCAACATATCAAATATTACCGTGTTTGCTTCGCAACATATCAAATATTACCGTGTTTGCTTGGCAACATATCAAATATTACCGTGTTTGCCTGGCAACATATCAAATATTACCGTGTTTGCTTGGCAACATATCAAATATTACCGTGTTTGCTTCGCAACATATCAAATATTACCGTATTTGCCTGGCAACATATCAAATATTACCGTGTTTGCTTCGCAACATATCAAATATTACCGTGTTTGCCTGGCAACATATCAAATATTACCGTGTTTGCCTGGCAACATATCAAATATTACCGTGTTTGCCTGGCAACATATCAAATATTACCGTGTTTGCCTGGCAACATATCAAATATTACCGTGTTTGCCTGGCAACATATCAAATATTACCGTGTTTGCCTGGCAACATATCAAATATTACCGTGTTTGCCTGGCAACATATCAAATATTACCGTGTTTGCCTGGCAACATATCAAATATTACCGTGTTTGCCTGGCAACATATCAAATATTACCGTGTTTGCCTGGCAACATATCAAATATTACCGTGTTTGCCTGGCAACATATCAAATATTACCGTGTTTGCCTGGCAACATATCAAATATTACCGTGTTTGCCTGGCAACATATCAAATATTACCGTGTTTGCCTGGCAACATATCAAATATTACCGTGTTTGCCTGGCAACATATCAAATATTACCGTGTTTGCCTGGCAACATATCAAATATTACCGTGTTTGCCTGGCAACATATCAAATATTACCGTGTTTGTGCGTCTGCTAAATGACTTAAATGTAAATGTAAATGTAAATGCCTGGCAACATATCAAATATTACCGTGTTTGCTTCGCAACATATCAAATATTACCGTGTTTGCCTGGCAACATATCAAATATTACCGTGTTTGCCTGGCAACATATCAAATATTACCGTGTTTGTGCGTCTGCTAAATGACTTAAATGTAAATGTAAATGTAAATGCCTGGCAACATATCAAATATTACCGTGTTTGCTTCGCAACATATCAAATATTACCGTGTTTGCCTGGCAACATATCAAATATTACCATGTTTGCCTGGCAACATATCAAATATTACCGTGTTTGCCTGGCAACATATCAAATATTACTGCGTTTGCCTGGCAACATATCAAATATTACCGTGTTTGCCTGGCAACATATCAAATATTACCGTGTTTGCCTGGCAACATATCAAATATTACCGTGTTTGCCTGGCAACATATCAAATATTACCGTGTTTGCCTGGCAACATATCAAATATTACCGTGTTTGCCTGGCAACATATCAAATATTACCGTGTTTGCCTGGCAACATATCAAATATTACCGTGTTTGCCTGGCAACATATCAAATATTACCGTGTTTGCCTGGCAACATATCAAATATTACCGTGTTTGCCTGGCAACATATCAAATATGACCGTGTTTGCCTGGCAACATATCAAATATTACCGTGTTTGCCTGGCAACATATCAAATATTACCGTGTTTGCCTGGCAACATATCAAATATGACCGTGTTTGTGCGTCTGCTAAATGACTTAAATGTAAATGTAAATGTAAATGCCTGGCAACATATCAAATATTACCGTGTTTGCTTCGCAACATATCAAATATTACCGTGTTTGCTTGGCAACATATCAAATATTACCGTGTTTGCTTGGCAACATATCAAATATTACCGTGTTTGCTTGGCAAGGTGACCGGAAACATGACCGAATACAAACAGTGTAGCTACTCCCTCCCCAAGGCAATCAAACAAGCAAAGCGTCAGTATAGAGACTAAGTAGAATCGCAATTCAACGGCTCAGACACAAGAGGTATGTGGCAGGGTCTACAGTGAATCACGGATTACAAAAAGAAAACCAGCCCCGTCACGGACCAGGATGTCTTGCTCCCAGGCAGACTAAATTACTTTTTTGCCTGCTTTGAGGACAATACAGTGCCACTGACACCAAAACATGCTGACTCTCCTTCACTGCAGCTGAAGTGAGTAAAACATTTAAACGTGTTAACCCTCTCAAGGCTGCAGGCCCAGACGGCATCCCCAGCCGTGTCCTCAGTGCATGAGCAGACCAGCTGGCTGGTGTGTTTACGGACATATTCAATCAATCCATATCCCAGTCTGCTGTTCCCACATGCTTCAAGAGGGCCACCATTGTTCCTGTTCCCAAGAAAGATAAGGTAACTGAGCTAAATGATTACTGCCCCGTAGCTTTGAGAGACTAGTCAAGGACCATATCACCTCCACCCTACCTAACACCCTAGACCCACTCCAATTTGCTTACCGCCCAAATAGGTCCACAGGCGACGCAATCTCAACCACACTGCCCTAACCCATCTGGACAAGAGGAATACCTATGTGAGAATGCTGTTCATCGACTACAGCTCGGCATTCAACACCATAGTACCCTCCAAGCTCGTCATCAAGCGCGAGACCCTGGGTCTCGACCCCGCCCTGTGCAACTGGGTACTGGACTTCCTGATGGGTCGCCCCCAGGTGGTGAGGGTAGGTAAGAACATCTCCACCCCGCTGACCCTCAACACTGGGGCCCCACAAGGGTGCATTCTCAACCCTCTCCTGTACTCCCTGTTCACCCACGACTGCGTGGCCATGCACGCCTCCAACTGTATCATCAAGTTTGCAGACGACACTACAGTGGTAGGCTTGATTACCAACAATGACGAGACGGCCTACAGGGAGGAGGTGAGGGCCCTCGGAGTGTGGTGTCAGGAAAATAACCTCACACTCAACGTCAACAAAACAAAGGAGATGATTGTGGACTTCAGGAAACAGCAGAGGGAGCACCCCCCTATCCACATCGATGGGACAGTAGTGGAGAGGATAGTAAGTTTTAAGTTCCTCTGCGTACACATCACAGACAAACTGAATTGGTCCACTCACACTGACAGCGTCGTGAAGAAGCCGCAGCAGCGCCTCTTCAACCTCAGGAGGCTGAAGAAATTTGGCTTGTCACCAAAAGCACTCACAAACTTCTACAGATGCACAATCGAGAGTATCCTGTCGGGCTGTATCACCACCTGGTACGGCAACTGCTCCGCCCACAACCGTAAGGCTCTCCAGAGGGTAGTGAGGTCTGCACAACACATCACTGGGGGCAAACTACCTGCCCTCCAGGACACCTACACCACCCGATGTCACAGGAAGGCCATAAAGATCATCACGGACAACAACCACCCGAGCCACTGCCTGTTCACCCCGCTATCATCCAGAAGGCGAGGTCAGTACAGGTGCATCAAAGCAGGGACCAAGAGACTGAAAAACAGCTTCTATCTCAAGGCCATCAGACTGTTAAACAGCCACCACTAACATTGAGTGGCTGTTGCCAACACACTGACTCAACTCCAGCCACTTTAATAATGGGAATTGATGAAAATTGATGTAAAATATATCACTAGCCACTTTAAACAATGCTACTTAATATAATTTTTTACATACCCTACATTACTCATCTCATAGGTATGTGTATATACTGTACTCTATATCATCTACTGCATCTTTATGTAATACATATATCACTAGCCACTTTAAACTATGCCACTTTGTTTACATACCCTACATTACTCATCTCATATGTATATACTGTACTCGATACCATCTACTGCATCTTGCCTGTGCCGATCTGTACCATCACTCATTCATATATCTTTATGTACATATTCTTTATCCCTTTTCACTTGTGTGTATAAGGTAGTAGTTTTGGAATTGTTAGGTTAGATTACCCATTGGTTATTACTGCATTGTCAGAACTAGAAGCACAAGCATTTCGCTATACTCGCATTAACATCTGCTAACCATGTGTATGTGACAAATCAATTTGATTTGATTTGATCTCATTCCCTCATAATTCCACCACTTTTACGTGCGATTAACCAATGAATAAGGTTGAGCGACCTGTCGGTTCCAAGTGGAACAACATCTACTTTCCTTCCCCCGACAGAAATATCACCATTTGTCACACCCTGATCTGTTTCACCTGTCCTTGTGATTGTCTCCACCCCTCTCCAGGTGTCGCCCATCTTCGCCATTATCCCCTGTGTATTTATACCTGTGTTCTCTGTTTGTCTGTTGTCAGCTAGCGTTTTTGTTCTCAGCTCCTGCTTTTCCCACGTCTCTCTTTTTCTCGCCCTCCTGGTTTTGACCCTTGCCTGTCCTGACTCTGAGCGCGCCTGCCTAGCCACTCTGCCTGACCCTGAGCCTGCCTGCCGTCCGGTATCATTGCCCCACCTCTGGTTTACTGACCCCTGCCTGACCCTGACCCTGAGCTTGCCTGCCGTCCGGTACCATTGACCCACCTCTGGTTTACTGACCCCTGCCTGACCCTGACCCTGAGCCTGCCTGCCATCCAGTACCGTTGCCCCACCTCTGGTTTACTGACCCCTGCCTGCCTTGACCCTGACCCTGAGCCTGCCTGTTGTCCAGTACTGTTGCCCCACCTCTGGTTTACTGACCCCTGCCTGCCTTGTCCTGTCTATTGCCCCACCTCTGGTTTACTGACCCCTGCCTGCCTTGTCCTGTCTATTGCCCCACCTCTGGTTTACTGACCCCTGCCTGCCTTGTCCTGTCTATTGCCCCACCTCTGGTTTACTGACCCCTGCCTGCCTTGTCCTGTCTATTGCCCCTGTAGGATTATTAAACCATTTTTAATTCGACAGTGTCTACATCTGGGTCTTACCTTGATTCCTGATAACAATTATCCGTGCACTGTCATTTACTATTTGATATGAGCTATTGAGGTAAATGAGTAAAGCTGTTTCGATATGTGGATTGTAAATATAAAATACAATTGATTTAGATCTATTTTAGCTTATGATCGCTGGAGACTAATGTGAAACTAGTCACATGGCAGCAAACTGAAGCATATCAACATATCACCTATTCCATTATAACTTGCAGGGACAGTTCCATGATTAGTGGAGATTATTAGCGTAGATGTCACGCCTTGGTCTTAGTATTTTGTGTTTTCTTTAATTATTTGTTCAGGCCAGGGTGTGACTTGGGGTTATTGTATTTTCGTATTGGGGTTTGTAGTATTTGGGATCGCGGCTGAGTAGGGGTGTTGTATAGGCTTGGCAGCCTGTGTCATGTTTTGTCATTTATTATCATGTCTTGTCCCTGTGCTTCCCATTCTATTCGTTTCCCTCTGCTGGTCTTATTAGGTTCTTTCCCTCTTTCTATCCCTCTCTCTCCCCCTCCCTCTCTCACTCTCTCGCTCTCTCTTCTCTCTATCGTTCCGTTCCTGCTCCCAGCTGTTCCTATTCCCCTAATCATCATTTAGTCTTCCCACACCTGTTCCCGATCCTTTTCCCTGATTAGAGTCCCTATTTCTCTCCTTGTTATTCGTTTCTGCCCTGTCGGTTCCTTGTCTAGAATTCACCGTGCTGTGTTTGTGTATCGCCCTGTCGTGTCGTGTTTCCCTCAGATGCTGCGTGGTGAGCAGGTGTCTGAGTCTGTTTGGTTCAAGTGCCTTCCCGAGGCAACCTGCTGTTCACCTGCTGTTCAAGATCGAGTCTCCAGTTTGTCCTCGTCATCTCGAGTGAAAGTTGTGTTTTTTTGATTGTATTGACTTTACTGGATTAAAGACTCTGTTTTCGCCAAGTCGCTTTTGGGTCCTCTTTCACCTGCATGACAGAAGGAACCGACCAAGGAATGGACCCAGCGACTTCAGACGCTCGTAACACTGCCGTCGAGATCCAAGGAGCCATGCTCGGCAGACACGAGCAGGAATTGTCTGCTGCTCGCCATGCCGTGGAGAACCTGGCCGCTCAGGTTTCCGACCTCTCTGGACAGTTCCAGAGTCTTCGTCTCGTGCCACCTGTTACTTCCTGGCCTGCCGAGCCTCCAGAACCTAGGGTTAATAACCCACCTTGCTACTCCGGGCAGCCCACTGAGTGCCGCTCCTTTCTCACGCAGTGTGAGATTGTGTTCTCTCTCCAACCCAACACATACTCTAGAGAGAGCTCGGGTTGCTTACGTCATTTCACTCCTTACTGGCCGGGCTCGAGAATGGGGCACAGCTATCTGGGAGGCAAGGGCTGATTGCTCTAACAAGTACCAGAACTTTAAAGAGGAGATGATTCTGGTTTTTGACCGTTCAGTTTTTGGTAGGGAGGCTTCTAGGGCCCTGGCTTCCCTATGCCAAGGTGAACGGTCCATAACGGATTATTCTATTGAGTTTCGCACTCTTGCTGCCTCTAGTGAGTGGAACGAGCCGGCGCTGCTCGCTCGTTTTCTGGAGGGACTCCACACAGTGGTCAAAGATGAGATTCTCTCTCGGGAGGTTCCTTCCAGTGTGGACTCTTTGATTGCTCTCGCCATCCGCATAGAACGACGGGTAGATCTTCGTCACCAGGCTCGTGGAAGAGAGCTCGCATCAACGGTGTTTCCCTGCTCCGCATCGCAACCATCTCCCTCCTCTGGCTCTGAGACTGAGCCCATGCAGCTGGGAGGGATTCGCATCTCGACTAAGGAGAGGGAACGGAGGATCACCAACCGCCTGTGCCTCTATTGCGGATTTGATGGACATTTTGTTAATTCATGTCCAGTAAGAGGCCAGAGCCCATCAGTAAGCGGAGGGCTACTGGTGAGCGCTACTACTCAGGTCTCTTCATCTAGATCTTGTACTACTATGTCGGTCCATCTACGCTGGACCGGTTCGGGTGCTACATGCAGTGCCTTGATTGACTCTGGGGCTGAGGGTTGTTTCATGGACGAAGCATGGGTTCGGAAACATAACATTCCTTTCAGACAGTTAGACAAGCCTACGCCCATGTTTGCCTTAGATGGTAGTCATCTTCCCAGTATCAAATTTGAGACACTACCTTTAACTCTCACAGTATCTGGTAACCACAGTGAGACTATTTCTTTTTGATTTTTCATTCACCTTTCACACCTGTTGTTTTGGGTCATCCCTGGCTAGTATGTCATAATCCTTCTATTAATTGGTCTTGTAATTCTATCCTATCCTGGAACGTATCTTGTCATGTGAAGTGCTTAATGTCTGCCATCCCTCCCATTTCTTCTGTCCCCACTTCTCAGGAGGAACCTGGCGATTTGACAGGAGTGCCGGAGGAATATCATGATCTGCGCACGGTCTTCAGTCGGTCCCGAGCCAACTCCCTTCCTCCTCACCGGTCGTATGATTGTAGTATTGATCTCCTTCCGGGGACCACTCCTCCTCGGGGTAGACTATACTCTCTGTCGGCTCCCGAACGTAAGGCTCTCGAGGATTATTTATCTGTGTCTCTTGACGCCGGTACCATAGTGCCTTCTTCCTCTCCGGCCGGGCGGGGTTCTTTTTGTTAAGAAGAAGGACGGTACTCTGCGCCCCTGCGTGGATTATCGAGGGCTGAATGACATAACGGTTAAGAATCGTTATCCGCTTCCCCTTATGTCATCAGCCTTCGAGATTCTGCAGGGAGCCAGGTGCTTTACTAAGTTGGACCTTCGTAACGCTTACCATCTCGTGCGCATCAGAGAGGGGGACGAGTGGAAAACGGCGTTTAACACTCCGTTAGGGCATTTTGAGTACCGGGTTCTGCCGTTTGGTCTCGCCAATGCGCCAGCTGTTTTTCAGGCATTAGTTAATGATGTTCTGAGAGACATGCTGAACATCTTTGTTTTTGTCTATCTTGACGATATCCTGATTTTTTCACCGTCACTCGAGATTCATGTTCAGCACGTTCGACGTGTTCTACAGCGCCTTTTAGAGAATTGTCTCTACGTAAAGGCTGAGAAGTGCTCTTTCATGTCTCCTCCGTTACTTTTCTCGGTTCCGTTATTTCCGCTGAAGGCATTCAGATGGATTCCGCTAAGGTCCAAGCTGTCAGTGATTGGCCCGTTCAAGGTCACGTGTCGAGTTGCAGCGCTTTTTAGGTTTTGCTAATTTCTATCGGTGCCCCTCTCACAGCTCTTACTTCTGTCAAGACGTGTTTTAAGTGGTCCGGTTCCGCCCAGGGAGCTTTTGATCTTCTAAAAGAACGTTTTACGTCCGCTCCTATCCTCGTTACTCCTGACGTCACTAGACAATTCATTGTCGAGGTTGACGCTTCAGAGGTAGGCGTGGGAGCCATTCTATCCCAGCGCTTCCAGTCTGACGATAAGGTTCATCCTTGCGCTTATTTTTCTCATCGCCTGTCGCCATCTGAGCGCAACTATGATGTGGGTAACCGTGAACTGCTCGCCATCCGCTTAGCCCTAGGCGAATGGCGACAGTGGTTGGAGGGGCGACCGTTCCTTTTGTCGTTTGGACAGACCATAAGAACCTTGAGTACATCCGTTCTGCCAAACGACTTAATGCCCGTCAAGCTCGTTGGGCGTTGTTTTTCGCTCGTTTCGAGTTTGTGATTTCTTACCGTCCGGGTAGCAAGAACACCAAGCCTGATGCCTTATCCCG
>NW_025754584.1:5000-7500 GCF_021184085.1 Oncorhynchus gorbuscha | reverse complement strand
AGCAAAACTGAAGACACTAATCATGCGAAACAAATAATATATCATAAGAGAGCCAAAGGTGGACCTAACACAGCCTATAACACTACATTACCCATAATACACTACATTACCCATAATACACTACATTAACCCTATAACACTACATTACCCATAATACACTACATTAACCCTATAACACTACATTAACCCTATAACACTACATTAACCCTAATACACTACATTAACCCTACAACACTACATTAACCCTATAACACTACATTAACCCTAATACACTACATTAAGGCTATAACACTACATTAAGGTTATAACACTACATTAACCCTATAACACTACATTAACCCTATAACACTACATTAAGGTTATAACACTACATTAACCCTATAACACTACATTAACCCTATAACACTACATTAACCCTATAACACTACATTAACCCTATAACACTACATTAACCCTATAACACTACATTAAGGCTATAACACTACATTAACCCTATAACACTACATTAACCCTATAACACTACATTAACCCTATAACACTACATTAAGCTATAACACTACATTACCCATAATACACTACATTAACCCTATAACACTACATTAACCCTACAACACTACATTAACCCTATAACACTACATTAACCCTATAACACTACATTAACCCTATAACACTACATTAACCCTATAACACTACATTAACCCTATAACACTACATTAACCCTACAACACTACATTAACCCTATAACACTACATTAACCCTATAACACTACATTAAGCTATAACACTACATTACCCATAATACACTACATTAACCCTATAACACTACATTAACCCTATAACACTACATTAACCCTATAACACTACATTAAGCTATAACACTACATTACCCATAATACACTACATTAACCCTATAACACTACATTAACCCTATAACACTACATTAACCTATAACACTACAACCCTATATACACTACATTATCCCTATAACACTACATTAACCCTATAACACTACATTAACCCTAATACACTACATTAAGGCTATAACACTACATTAAGGTTATAATACACTACATTAACCCTATAACACTACATTACCCATAATACACTACATTAACCCTATAACACTACATTAACCCTATAACACTACATTAACCCTATAACACTACATTAACCCTACAACACTACATTAACCCTATAACACTACATTAACCCTATAACACTACATTAACCCTATAACACTACATTAACCCTAATACACTACATTAACCCTATAACACTACATTAACCATAATACACTACATTAACCCTATAACACTACATTAACCCTATAACACTACATTAACCCTATAACACTACATTAACCCTACAACACTACATTAAGGTTATAACACTACATTAACCATAATACACTACATTAACCCTATAACACTACATTAACCCTATAACACTACATTAACCCCATAATACTACATTAAGGTTATAACACTACATTAACCCTATAACACTACATTACCCATAATACACTACATTAACCCTATAACACTACATTAACCCTACAACACTACATTAACCCTATAACACTACATTAACCCTAATACACTACATTAACCCTATAACACTACATTAACCTTATAACACTACATTAACCCTATAACACTACATTAACCCTACAACACTACATTAACCCTATAACACTACATTAACCCTACAACACTACATTAACCCTATAACACTACATTAACCCTATAACACTACATTACCCATAATACATTACATTAACCCTACAACACTACATTAACCCTATAACACTACATTAACCCTATAACACTACATTAACCCTACAACACTACATTAACCCTATAACACTACATTAACCCTACAACACTACATTAACCCTATAATACTACATTAACCCTATAACACTACATTAAGCTACAACACTACATTAAGTCTATAACACTACATTAACCCTACAACACTACATTAACCCTATAACACTACATTAACCTTATAACACTACATTAACCCTACAACACTACATTAACCCTATAACACTACATTAACCCTAATACACTACATTAACCCTAATACACTACATTAACCCTATAACACTACATTAACCCTACAACACTACATTAACCCTATAACACTACATTAACCCTACAACACTACATTAACCCTATAACACTACATTAACCCTACAACACTACATTAACCCTATAACACTACATTAACCCTACAACACTACATTAACCCTATAATACTACATTAACCCTATAACACTACATTAAGCTACAACACTACATTAAGTCTATAACACTACATTAACCCTACAACACTACATTAACCCTACAACACTACATTAACCCTATAACACTACATTAACCCTACAACACTACATTAACCCTAATACACTACATTAACCCTAATACACTACATTAACCCTATAATACTACATTAACCCTATAACACTACATTAACCCTACAACACTACATTAACC
>NW_025754584.1:0-2500 GCF_021184085.1 Oncorhynchus gorbuscha | reverse complement strand
TTGGTTGTTACACAGGGAACAGTGCATTATAAGACAAGATGACCTCACCAAACCCCCCCACACAGGATGCTGTCATGAGCTGCATACAGGCACCAGAATCACTTTTAAAGGCACAGTACTGAAACAGAAAAACAATGCATGCAAGTATGTCACCAACCATACAGCACCACCATCCCTCTTTTATCCTCCACCCTCTCTCTTCCCCATCCTCCCTCCCTCCCCCTCCACCCCCCTCCCCTACCTCTCTGCCTCCCTCCATCCCCCCTCCCCCACCTCCATCCTCCCCCTACCTACCTCCCTCCCTCCATCCACCTCCCTACCTCCTCCCTCCCCTCCTCTCCTCTCCCATCCTCAGGTACCTTGCTCTGAACATCAGCATTGTGGTCATTCTGTAGCAGCAGGGCAGCTGCCTTGGTGTCATCCTTCCGGGCAGCGATGTGCAGGGCAGGCAGCCTCACCTGGATGGATACATTTGATTGGATGATTGAAAGATTATCAACAGACAGTCCAGATATTTGAACAACTTATTTAGGATGACACAATAAAGTAAATGACTCATTTTTCCATTGTGGACCCTTAAAGATAGACCTTCTCAACCCTCCTCCTCGGTGACCCGAGAGACGGTTCACCATGTTGTTGTAGACCTGATTCACCTATTCAACTAGTCACCTAGTCACCTAGTCAACTAGTCACCTAGTCAACAAGTCACCTAGTCAACAAGTCACCTAGTCACCAGTCAACTGGTCAACAAGTCACCCAGTCCTAGTCACCTAGTCAACAAGTCACCTAGTCACTAATCAGCTAGTCACCTAGTCAACTAGTCACCTAGTCAGTCAACTAGTCAACTAGTCAACTAGTTCTAGTTAGTCAACTAGTCACCTAGTCAACTAGTCAACTAGTCACCTAGTCAACTACCCCTAGCCAACTAGTCAAGTAGTCAAGTAGTCACCTAGTCTAGTCAACTAGTCATCACCCTACTCAACTAGTCAACTAGTCAATTAGTCAACTAGTCACCTAGTCCCAGTCAACTAGTCAACTAGTCACCTAGCCACCTAGCCAACTAGTTAAGTAGTCAAGTAGTCACCTAGTGAACTACTCAACTAGTCACCTAGTCAACTACTCAACTAGTCACCTAGTCAACTACTCACCTAGTCAACTAGTCAACTACTCAACTAGTCACCTAGTCAACTACTCAACTAGTCACCAACTCCCTCACGACGCCAGGACAGCGGAGTCAATCACCACCTTCCGGAGACACCTGAAACCCCCACTCTTTAAGGAATACCTAGGATAGGATAAGTAATCCTTCTCACCCCTAACCGATTTAGATGCACTATTGTAAAGTGACTGTTCTACTGGATGTCATAAGGTGAATGCACCAATTTGTAAGTCGCTCTGGATAGATCCAGCGTCTGCTAAATGCCTAGACTTGTCACCTAAATGTAAATGTAGTCAACTAGTCACCTAGTCAACTAGTCAACTGAGTGCTGAGTCACCTGGATCAGCTGATCAGCCTGCAAGCCACCAGTCAGCTAGTCAAGTAGTCAAGTAGTCAACTGGCCCAGCATCGTCTGGGTTTGGCTAGGGTAGGCCGTCATTGTAAATAAGAATTTGTTTTGAACTGACTTACCTGGTTAAATAAAAATAAAGGTTTAAGGTTAGAGGTTAAATAATAATATAGTTACCTTGCCCTTGGTGTCATGTTCCAGGAGGAGAGAAACCACCTGGTTATGACACTGCTGCAAGGCTATGGCCAGGGGGGTGAACCCATCCTACAAGAGGAGGAGGAGAGGAGGAGAGGAGGAGAAGGGGAGAGGAGAGGAGAGGAGAGGAGAGGAGAGGAGAGGAGAGGAGAGGAGAGGAGAGGAGAGGAGAGGAGAGAGAGGAGGAGAGGAGAGAGAGGAGGAGAGGAGAGGAGAGGAGAGAGAGAGGAGAGGAGAGGGAGAGGAGAGGAGAGAGGAGAGGAGAGGAGAGGAGAGGAGAGGAGAGGAGAGGAGAGGAGAGGAGAGGAGAGGAGAGGAGAGGAGAGGAGAGGAGAGGAGAGGAGAGGAGAGGAGAGGAGAGGAGAGGAGGAGGAGAGGAGAGGAGAGGAGAGGAGAGGAGAGGGAGAGGAGAGGAGAGGAGAGGAGAGGAGAGGAGGAGAAGGGAGAGGAGAGGAGATGAGAGGAGATGAGATGAGAGGAGAGGAGAGGAGAGGAGAGGAGAGGAGAGGAGAGGAGAGGAGAGGAGAGGAGAGGAGAGGAGAGGAGAGGAGAGGAGAGGAGAGGAGAGGAGAGGAGAGGAGAGGAGAGGAGAGGAGAGGAGAGGAGAGGAGGAGAAGGGGGAGGAGAGGAGATGAGAGGAGATGAGATGAGAGGAGAGGAGAGGAGAGGAGAGGAGAGGAGAGGAGAGGAGAGGAGAGGAGAGGAGAGGAGAGGAGAGGAGAGGAGAGGAGAGGAGGAGAAGAGAGAGTTAATAAACAGACAGAAACACAAAGATATCCAAATTCACAAATCTTGAC
>NW_025754583.1:0-8924 GCF_021184085.1 Oncorhynchus gorbuscha | reverse complement strand
ACCTGTAATCTTTCTGTCTGTGTGTTTTGATAACCTGTAATCTTTCTTGTCTGTGTGTTTTCCTCAGTGATAACCTGTAATCTTTCTGTGTGTGTGTTTTCCTCAGCGATAACCTGTAATCTTTCTGTCTGTGTGTTTTCCCCAGTGACAACCTGTAATCTTTTCTGTCTGTGTGTGTTTTTCAGTGATAACCAGTGATCTTTCTGTGTGTGTGTGTGTTTTCCTCAGTGATAACCTGTAATCTTTCTGTCTGTGTGTGTTTTCTCAGTGATAACCTGTAATCTTTTCTGTGTGTGTTTTTTCTCAGCGATAACCTGCAACCTTTCTTATCTGTGTGTTTTCCTCAGTGATCACCTGTAATCTTTCTGTCTGTGTGTGTTTTCCTCAGTGATAACCTGTAATCTTTCTGTGTGTGTGTGTTTTCCTTAGTCATAACCTGTAATCTTTCTGTTTGTGTGGGTTTTTCCTCAGTGATCACCTGTAATCTTTCTGTCTGTGTGTGTTTTCCTCAGTGATCATTTGTAATCTTCTGTGTGTGTTTTTTTCTCAGTGATAACCTGCAATCTTTCTGTCTGTGTGTTTTCCTCAGTGATAACCTGTAATCTTCTGTCTGTGTGTGTGTGTGTTTTCCTCAGTGATATCCTGTAATCTTTCTGTCTGTGTGTGTTTTCCTCAGTGATAACCTGTAATCTTTCTATCTGTGTGTGTTTTCCTCAGTGGTAACCTGTAATCTTTCTGTGTGTGTGTGTGTGTTTTTCTCAGTGATAACCTGCAACCTTTCTATCTGTGTGTTTTCCTCAGTGATAACCTGTAATCTTTCTGTGTGTGGTTTCTGTGTGTTTGTCCTCAGTGATAACCTGTAATCTTTCTGTCTGTGTGTTTTCCTCAGCAATAACCTGTAATCTTTCTGTCTGTGTGTTTTCCTCAGCGATAATCTTTCTGTCTGTGTGTGTTTTTCTCAATAACCAGTGATCTTTCTGTGTCTGTGTGTGTGTTTTCCTCAGTGATAACCTGTAATCTTTCTGTCTGTGTGTTTTTCCTCAGTGATAAATCTTTCTGTGTGTGTTTTTTTCTCAGTGATAACTTTCTGTCTGTGTGTTTTCCTCAGTGATAACCTGTAATCTTCTGTCTGTGTGTGTGTTTTCAGTGATATCCTGTAATCTTTCTGTCTGTGTGTGTTTTCCTCAGTGATAACCTGTAATCCTTCTATCTGTGTGTGGTTTCTCAGTGATAACCTGTAATCTTTCTGTGTGTGTGTGTGTTTCCAGTCAACCTTTCTATCTGTGTGTTTTCCTCAGTAATAACCTGTAATCTTTCTGTGTATGTGTGTTTTCCTTAGTCATAACCTGCAACCTTTCTGTCTGTGTGTTTTCCTCAGTGATCACCTGTAATCTTTCTGTCTGTGTGTGTTTTCCTCAGTGATAACCTGTAATCTTTCTGTGTGTGTGTGTTTTCCTTAGTCATAACCTGTAATCTTTCTGTTTGTGGGTTTTCCTCAGTGATCACCTGTAATCTTTCTGTCTGTGTGTGTTTTCCTCAGTGATCATTTGTAATCTTTCTGTGTGTGTTTTTTTTCTCAGTGATAACCTGCAATCTTTCTGTCTGTGTGTTTTCCTCAGTGATAACCTGTAATCTTTCTGTCTGTGTGTGTGTGTTTTCCTCAGTGATATCCTGTAATCTTTCTGTTTGTGTGGGTTTTCCTCAGTGATCACCTGTAATCTTTCTATCTGTGTGTGGTTTCCTCAGTGGTAACCTGTAATCTTTCTGTGTGTGTGTGTGTGTTTTTCTCAGTGATAACCTGCAACCTTTCTATCTGTGTGTTTTCCTCAGTGATAACCTGTAATCTTTCTATCTGTGTGTGGTTTCAGTGATAACCTGTAATCTTTCTGTGTGTTGTCCTCAGTGATAACCTGTAATCTTTCTGTCTGTGTGTTTTCTCAGTAACCTAATCTTTCTGTCTGTGTGTTTTCCTCAACAACCTGTAATCTTTCTGTCTGTGTGTTTTTTCCAGTGATAACCAGTGATAATAACCTGTAATCTTTCTGTCTGTGTGTGTTTTCCCCAGTCTGTAATCTTTCTGTGTGTGTTTTTTTTTTCAGTGATAACCTGCAATCTTTCTGTCTGTGTGTTTTCCTCAGTGATAACCTGTAATCTTTCTGTCTGTGTGTGTGTGTGTTTTTCCTCAGTGATATCCTGTAATCTTTCTGTCTGTGTGTGTTTTCCTCAGTGATAACCTGTAACCTTCTTGTGTGTGATAACCTGTAATCTTTCTATCTGTGTTTTTCCTCAGTGATAACCTGTAATCTTTCTGTGTGTTGTCTGTCTGTAATCTTTCTGTCTGTGTTTTTCCTCAGTGATAACCTGTAATCTTTCTGTCTGTGTGTTTTCCTCAGCGATAACCTGTAATCTTTCTGTCTGTGTGTGTTTTTCAATAACCAGTGATCTTTCTGTGTGTGTGTTGTTTTCCTCAGTGATAACCTGTAATCTTTCTGTCTGTGTGTGTTTTCCTCAGTGATCATTTCTGTCTGTGATAACCTGTGTTTTTCTGTGTGTTTTCAGTGATAACCTGTAATCTTTCTGTCTGTGTGTGTGTTTTTTCCTCAGTGATATCCTGTAATCTTTCTGTCTGTGTGTGTTTTCCTCAGTGATAACCTGTAATCCTTCTATCTGTGTGTGGTTTCCTCAGTGGTAACCTGTAATCTTTCTGTGTGTGTGTGTTTTTCTCAGTGATAACCTGCAACCTTTCTATCTGTGTGTTTTCCTCAGTAATAACCTGTAATCTTTCTGTGTATGTGTGTTTTCCTTAGTCATAACCTGTAATCTTTCTGTCTGTGTGGGTTTTCCTCAGTGATCACCTGTAATCTTTCTGTCTGTGTGTGTTTTCCTCAGTGATAACCTGTAATCTTTCTGTGTGTGTGTGTTTTCCTTAGTCATAACCTGTAATCTTTCTGTTTGTGTGGGTTTTCCTCAGTGATCACCTGTAATCTTTCTGTCTGTGTGTGTTTTCCTCAGTGATCATTTGTAATCTTTCTGTGTGTGTTTTTTTTCTCAGTGATAACCTGCAATCTTTCTGTCTGTGTGTTTTCCTCAGTGATAACCTGTAATCTTTCTGTCTGTGTGTGTGTGTTTTCCTCAGTGATATCCTGTAATCTTTCTGTCTGTGTGTGTTTTCCTCAGTGATAACCTGTAATCTTTCTATCTGTGTGTGGTTTCCTCAGTGGTAACCTGTAATCTTTCTGTGTGTGTGTGTGTGTTTTTCTCAGTGATAACCTGCAACCTTTCTATCTGTGTGTTTTCCTCAGTGATAACCTGTAATCTTTCTATCTGTGTGTGGTTTCCTCAGTGATAACCTGTAATCTTTCTGTGTGTTGTCCTCAGTGATAACCTGTAATCTTTCTGTCTGTGTGTTTTCCTCCGCAATAACCTGTAATCTTTCTGTCTGTGTGTTTTCCTCAGCGACAACCTGTAATCTTTCTGTCTGTGTGTGTTTTTCTCAGTGATAACCAGTGATCTTTCTGTGTGTGTGTGTGTGTTTTCCTCAGTGATAACCTGTAATCTTTCTGTCTGTGTGTGTTTTCCTCAGTGATCATTTGTAATCTTTCTGTGTGTGTTTTTTTCTCAGTGATAACCTGCAATCTTTCTGTCTGTGTGTTTTCCTCAGTGATAACCTGTAATCTTTCTGTCTGTGTGTGTGTGTGTTTTCCTCAGTGATAAATCCTGTCTGTGTGTGTTTTCCTCAGTGATAACCTGTAATCCTTCTATCTGTGTGTGTTTCAGTGGTAACCTGTAATCTTTCTGTGTGTGTGTGTGTTTTCTCAGTGATAACCTGTAACCTTTCTATCTGTGTGTTTTCCTCAGTAATAACCTGTAATCTTTCTGTGTATGTGTGTTTTCCTTAGTCATAACCTGTAATCTTTCTGTCTGTGTGGGTTTTCCTCAGTGATCACCTGTAATCTTTCTGTCTGTGTGTGTTTTCCTCAGTGATAACCTGTAATCTTTCTGTGTGTGTGTGTTTTCCTTAGTCATAACCTGTAATCTTTCTGTTTGTGTGGGTTTTCCTCAGTGATCACCTGTAATCTTTCTGTCTGTGTGTGTTTTCCTCAGTGATCATTTGTAATCTTTCTGTGTGTGTTTTTTTTCTCAGTGATAACCTGCAATCTTTCTGTCTGTGTGTTTTCCTCAGTGATAACCTGTAATCTTTCTGTCTGTGTGTGTGTTTTTCCTGATATCCTGTAATCTTTCTGTTTGTGTGGGTTTTCCTCAGTGATCACCTGTAATCTTTCTATCTGTGTGTGGTTTCCTCAGTGGTAACCTGTAATCTTTCTGTGTGTGTGTGTGTGTTTTTCTCAGTGATAACCTGCAACCTTTCTATCTGTGTGTTTTCCTCAGTGATAACCTGTAATCTTTCTATCTGTGTGTGGTTTCCTCAGTGATAACCTGTAATCTTTCTGTGTGTTGTCCTCAGTGATAACCTGTAATCTTTCTGTCTGTGTGTTTTCCTCAGCAATAACCTGTAATCTTTCTGTCTGTGTGTTTTCCTCAGCGACAACCTGTAATCTTTCTGTCTGTGTGTGTTTTTCTCAGTGATAACCAGTGATCTTTCTGTGTGTGTGTGTGTGTTTTCCTCAGTGATAACCTGTAATCTTTCTGTCTGTGTGTGTTTTCCTCAGTGATCATTTGTAATCTTTCTGTGTGTGTTTTTTTCTCAGTGATAACCTGCAATCTTTCTGTCTGTGTGTTTTCCTCAGTGATAACCTGTAATCTTTCTGTCTGTGTGTGTGTGTGTTTTCCTCAGTGATATCCTGTAATCTTTCTGTCTGTGTGTGTTTTCCTCAGTGATAACCTGTAATCCTTCTATCTGTGTGTGGTTTCCTCAGTGGTAACCTGTAATCTTTCTGTGTGTGTGTGTTTTTCTCAGTGATAACCTGCAACCTTTCTATCTGTGTGTTTTCCTCAGTAATAACCTGTAATCTTTCTGTGTATGTGTGTTTTCCTTAGTCATAACCTGTAATCTTTCTGTCTGTGTGTGTTTTCCTCAGTGATAACCTGTAATCTTTCTGTGTGTGTTTTCCTCAGTGATAACCTGTAATCTTTCTGTCTGTGTGTGTTTTCCTCAGTGATAACCTGTAATCTTTCTGTGTGTGTGTTTTCCTCAGCGATAACCTGTAATCTTTCTGTCTGTTTTTTTCCTGATAGTGATCAGTGATAACCTGTAATCTTTCTGTCTGTGTGTGTTTTCCTCAGTTTTCCTCAACCTTTCTATCTGTGTGTTTTCCTCAGTGATCACCTGTAATCTTTCTGTCTGTGTGTGTTTTCCTCAGTGATAACCTGTAATCTTTCTGTGTGTGTGTGTTTTCCTTAGTCATAACCTGTAATCTTTCTGTTTGTGTGGGTTTTCCTCAGTGATCACCTGTAATCTTTCTGTCTGTGTGTGTTTTCCTCAGTGATCATTTGTAATCTTTCTGTGTGTGTTTTTTTTCTCAGTGATAACCTGCAATCTTTCTGTCTGTGTGTTTTCCTCAGTGATAACCTGTAATCTTTCTGTCTGTGTGTGTGTGTTTTCCTCAGTGATATCCTGTAATCTTTCTGTCTGTGTGTGTTTTCCTCAGTGATAACCTGTAATCTTTCTATCTGTGTGTGGTTTCCCAGTGGTAACCTGTAATCTTTCTGTGTGTGTGTGTGTGTTTTTCTCAGTGATAACCTGCAACCTTTCTATCTGTGTGTTTTCCTCAGTGATAACCTGTAATCTTTCTATCTGTGTGTGGTTTCCTCAGTGATAACCTGTAATCTTTCTGTGTGTTGTCCTCAGTGATAACCTGTAATCTTTCTGTCTGTGTGTTTTCCTCAGCAATAACCTGTAATCTTTCTGTCTGTGTGTTTTCCTCAGCGACAACCTGTAATCTTTCTGTCTGTGTGTGTTTTTCTCAGTGATAACCAGTGATCTTTCTGTGTGTGTGTGTGTGTTTTCCTCAGTGATAACCTGTAATCTTTCTGTCTGTGTGTGTTTTCCTCAGTGATCATTTGTAATCTTTCTGTGTGTGTTTTTTTCTCAGTGATAACCTGCAATCTTTCTGTCTGTGTGTTTTCCTCAGTGATAACCTGTAATCTTTCTGTCTGTGTGTGTGTGTGTTTTCCTCAGTGATATCCTGTAATCTTTCTGTCTGTGTGTGTTTTCCTCAGTGATAACCTGTAATCCTTCTATCTGTGTGTGGTTTCAGTGGTAACCTGTAATCTTTCTGTGTGTGTGTGTTTTTCTCAGTGATAACCTGCAACCTTTCTATCTGTGTGTTTTCCTCAGTAATAACCTGTAATCTTTCTGTGTATGTGTGTTTTCCTTAGTCATAACCTGTAATCTTTCTGTCTGTGTGGGTTTTCCTCAGTGATCACCTGTAATCTTTCTGTCTGTGTGTGTTTTCCTCAGTGATAACCTGTAATCTTTCTGTGTGTGTGTGTTTTCCTTAGTCATAACCTGTAATCTTTCTGTTTGTGTGTTTTCTCAGTGATCACCTGTAATCTTTCTGTCTGTGTGTGTTTTCCTCAGTGATCATTTGTAATCTTTCTGTGTGTGTTTTTTTCTCTCAGTGATAACCTGCAATCTTTCTGTCTGTGTGTTTTCCTCAGTGATAACCTGTAATCTTTCTGTCTGTGTGTGTGTGTTTTCCTCAGTGATATCCTGTAATCTTTCTGTCTGTGTGTGTTTTCCTCAGTGATAACCTGTAATCTTTCTATCTGTGTGTGGTTTCCTCAGTGGTAACCTGTAATCTTTCTGTGTGTGTGTGTGTGTTTTTCTCAGTGATAACCTGCAACCTTTCTATCTGTGTGTTTTCCTCAGTGATAACCTGTAATCTTTCTATCTGTGTGTGGTTTCCTCAGTGATAACCTGTAATCTTTCTGTGTGTTGTCCTCAGTGATAACCTGTAATCTTTCTGTCTGTGTGTTTTCCTCAGCAATAACCTGTAATCTTTCTGTCTGTGTGTTTTCCTCAGCGACAACCTGTAATCTTTCTGTCTGTGTGTGTTTTTCTCAGTGATAACCAGTGATCTTTCTGTGTGTGTGTGTGTGTTTTCCTCAGTGATAACCTGTAATCTTTCTGTCTGTGTGTGTTTTCCTCAGTGATCATTTGTAATCTTTCTGTGTGTGTTTTTTTCTCAGTGATAACCTGCAATCTTTCTGTCTGTGTGTTTTCCTCAGTGATAACCTGTAATCTTTCTGTCTGTGTGTGTGTGTGTGTTTTCCTCAGTGATATCCTGTAATCTTTCTGTCTGTGTGTGTTTTCCTCAGTGATAACCTGTAATCCTTCTATCTGTGTGTGGTTTCCTCAGTGGTAACCTGTAATCTTTCTGTGTGTGTGTGTTTTTCTCAGTGATAACCTGCAACCTTTTTATCTGTGTGTTTTCCTCAGTGATAACCTGTAATCTTTCTATCTGTGTGTGGTTTCCTCAGTGATAACCTGTAATCTTTCTGTGTGTTGTCCTCAGTGATAACCTGTAATCTTTCTGTCTGTGTGTTTTCCTCAGCAATAACCTGTAATCTTTCTGTCTGTGTGTTTTCCTCAGCGACAACCTGTAATCTTTCTGTCTGTGTGTGTTTTTCTCAGTGATAACCAGTGATCTTTCTGTGTGTGTGTGTGTGTTTTTCCTCAGTGATAACCTGTAATCTTTCTGTCTGTGTGTGTTTTCCTCAGTGATCATTTGTAATCTTTCTGTGTGTGTTTTTTTTCTCAGTGATAACCTGCAATCTTTCTGTCTGTGTGTTTTTCTCAGTGATAACCTGTAATCTTTCTGTCTGTGTGTGTGTTTTCCTCAGTGATATCCTGTAATCTTTCTGTCTGTGTGTGTTTTTTCTCAGTGATAACCTGTAACCTTCTATCTGTGTGTGGTTTCTTCAGTGGTAACCTGTAATCTTTCTGTGTGTGTGTGTTTTTCTTAGTGATAACCTGCAACCTTTCTTGTCTGTGTGTTTTTCTCAGTAATAACCTGTAATCTTTCTGTGTATGTGTGTTTTCCTTAGTCATAACCTGTAATCTTTCTGTCTGTGTGGGTTTTTCCTTAGTCATCACCTGTAATCTTTCTGTTTGTGTGGGTTTTCCTCAGTGATCAATTTGTAATCTTTCTGTGTGTGTTTTTTTCTCAGTGATAACCTGTAATCTTTCTGTCTGTTTGTTTTCCTCAGTGATAACCTGTGATCTTTCTGTCTGTGTGTTTTCCTCAGATAAACTGTAATCTTTCTGTCTGTGTGTGTTTTCCTTCAGTGATATCCTGTAATCTTTCTGTCTGTGTGTGTTTTCCTCAGTGATAACTTGTACCAGATGGCCTTCAGCTGGAGTGTGTAGCGTGGAACCCTGCTAACACACTGTCCACCATCAAAAGGTACCAAGCTGGGTTGACTGTGGAGTTCTATCTGTATGGTCCATCAATGTGTGTTGTATGTGTTGTGTGTGTTGTGTGTATATGTGTGTGTTGTGTGTGTGTTTAGCTTCTTGTAGTATATTTATTTAGCGGAGCCTTGACCATAGTCAGGGAGGTAATGGAGGAGGAGGAAGAGAAGGATGGGAGGAGGGAGGTAAGATTTGGTCTGCTGCCCAGGGGGATAGAAAGACGGGTATGAAACAATGAAATGAATACACAGCTGCTGCCTCTGTCCCTCTCTTTCTCTCTCTCCCTGTCTCCCTCTCTTTCTCTCTCTCTCCCTGTCTCTCCCTCTCTTTCTCTCTCTCCCTGTCTCTCCCTCTCTTTCTCTCTCTCCCTGTCTCTCCCTCTCTTTCTCTCCCTGTCTCTCCCTCTTTCTCTCTCTCTCCCTGTCTCTCCCTCTCGTTCTCTCTCTCACTGTCTCTCTCTTTCTCTCCCTGTCTCTCCCTCTTTCTCTCCCTCTTTCTCTCTCTCTCTCACTGTCTCTCCCTCTTTCTCTCTCTCTCCCTGTCTACC
>NW_025754582.1:0-5000 GCF_021184085.1 Oncorhynchus gorbuscha | reverse complement strand
GCAAACTTTAAACAACACTTTTTATGGATATCTTTAAGAAATGTCTTTCTTCTTGCCACTCTTCCATAAAGGCCAGATTTGTGCAATATACGACTGATTGTTGTAGATCTCTGCATTTCATCCAGAGTGATCATGGGCCTCTTGGCTGCATCTCTGATCAGTCTTCTTCTTGTATGAGCTGAAAGTTTAGAGGGACGGCCAGGTCTTGGTAGATTTGCAGTGGTCTGATACTCCTTCCATTTCAATATTATCGCTTGCACAGTGCTCCTTGGGATGTTTAAAGCTTGGGAAATCTTTTTGTATCCAAATCCGGCTTTAAACTTCTTCACAACAGTATCTCGGACCTCTGGTGTGTTCCTTGTTCTTCATGATGCTCTCTGCGCTTTTAACGGACCTCTGAGACTATCACAGTGCAGGTGCATTTATACAGAGACTTGATTACACACAGGTGGATTGTATTTATCATCATTAGTCATTTAGGTCAACATTGGATCATTCACAGATCCTCACTGAACTTCTGGAGAGAGTTTTTGATTTGTTTAAAAAGTTTGAAATATCCAATAAATGTCGTTCCACTTCATGTTTGTGTCCCACTTGTTGTTGATTCTTCACAAAAAAATACAGTTTTATATCTTTATGTTTGAAGCCTGAAATGTGGTAAAAGGTCGCAAAGTTCAAGGGGGCTGAATACTTTCGCAAGGCACTGTACAGACTCCCACACACACACACACACACACACACACACACACACACACACACACACACACACACATACAGACTCCCCCACACACACACACATACAGACTCCCACACACACACACACATACATACAGACTCCCCCACACACACACACACACATACAGACTCCCCCACATACACACACATACAGACTCCCACACGCACACACACATACAGACTCCATGCACACACACACACACACACAGACTCCCCACACACACACACACACACACAGACACATGCACACACACACACACACACACACACACACACACACACACACACACACACACACACACACACACACACGCACACACACAGAGACTCCCCCACATGCACACACACACACACACACACACACACACACACACACACACACACACACACACACACACACACACACACACACACACACACACACACACACACACACACACACACACACACACACACACACACACACACAGGCTGCCAATCACAAACTGACGCAAGGACACATGCATGCACATACACACACAAACCTGTGTCCACCACACAGACATAAAAAATGCATGATAAACACCTAGCTCCTACTGCTAAGTCGCAGAGTGAAAACAGGAAGTACCTCTGGTTTCGACATGCCACAATATGGGTAAAGGAGAGGTGAAAGTTCAGTAATGGTCTTAGATACACACAGTTAAAGCCAGGCTGGACCGGTATAGCCCAGGTTGACTTTCCACAGGCTCGTTAGCGCAGGCTGACCTAAACCTGTCACGTTTGTTTTCATTTCTCCAAACTGCCCAGAACGTGATGTGTTTCTCCCAGGCGTTATTAGCAGATTTAGCACAGCTCATGTTTTTCCAACTTCCCCTCATTAACTGTAGAATTAGCAGCCCAGCGACACGGGACCCTCATCAACAGACGTAGTTGTCAATGATGTACTATGTACAGCAAGTCTATGGTAGCTGTCCCATCTCAGGCTCTGCAGACTGCAGTGGGTCTGTTTATTCTCTGAGGCTTAGGCTATATAGAGTCTATGGCTACTATAGGAGATTGGTCATAATAGGAAAAACCATGGTGTAATTTCCACTAGTAATGGAGGGGACATGCCCCCCCCTACCCCTACTTTTGACTGTTTATATTTCTCATTACAAGGCTGAATTTAGAATTCATAGAAGCCATAGGTCAAAGGCGTTGAAATGAGCTTTACTTTGTCCTCCCCCGTCTCACTAATCTGGATGGAATCTACCACCACAGGCATCTTGTTACATCTGGGACCTACCAACATGAAACATACCTAGCAAACATGCCTCTGATGGGGGAGGGGTGTATTTGGTTTGATCTATCCGTCCTCCAGTGAGTCAGTAACGCCAGGCCTCATCACCACCCCAGAGGATCTTTCAACACTGTTAAGAGGGATGGAGCGTTGAGACGTACTGATTGATTGGAAGAATGAATGACAGAATTCAACTTGAATTGCCCCCCGAAGAGGATTTGATTGACACATCATGAGCCACATTGTAAACAGACACATGCAACTAAATCACCTGTAGAGGCTACCTGTCACCCACGCATTCCACATTACATTCAGTCAAATCCAGACCAGGGATATTAGCAGAAAATAACATGAAAGACTCCTCATGGGGTCCCTGAATATCTCTGTTATCTCCGCTCCAAGCCATTTCCACATAGTCCGTCTTCTCTTCTCCAGCGCCTCTAATCTTGGGGAATGCATTAAGTTGCTTTCGGGGCCTTGTGGTCTGGGTCTCTGCTGTGGCTCCTGTGGTCGGAGCAACAGTTGTCCCCTGGCACTCAGTGGGGTAACTCTGTCAGCGTGGTCCCCTAAGGGTCGACCGTGACTGCCTAGGTGCAGCGTGTCACCGTGGATGTGTACATAATGTCTAGGTCAGTGTCGAGTCAATCTGGGTAGATATTATGGTGGAAACCCTTTAGTCAAACTGGCCAAAGGAGTTGGTAGAAGCAGTCTGACACCCAGGCTAGAAGTCAGACATTAAGACATTAGCATTGTGAACTCCAAGCTCCAGAGGTGAGTGATAGGCTACATCCAGCCCATAAAGGTAACAAGCAGAGCCATTAGCATTGTCCTTCCCCAGAGGTGAGTGATAGGCTACATCCAGCCCATCCTCTCAGGCTAGAAGTCAGACATTAAGACATTAGCATTGTGAACTCCAAGCTCCAGAGGTGAGTGATAGGCTACATCCAGCCCATAAAGCAGTCTGACACCCAGGCTAGAAGTCAGACATTAAGACATTAGCATTGTGAACTCCAAGCTCCAGAGGTGAGTGATAGGCTACATCCAGCCCATAAAGCAGACTGACACCCAGGCTAGAAGTCAGACATTAAGACATACAGTATAGCTCCAGAGGTGAGTGATAGGCTATCCAGCCCATAAAGCAGTCTGACACCCAGGCTAGAAGTCAGACATTAAGACATTAGGTGAACTTCCAGAGGTGAGAAGTTTATACTGATGAAGAATTAAGACATATTGTGACAAGCTCCAGAGGTGAGTTGGAAGCATGCAGACTGGACACCAGGCTAGAAGTCAGACATTAAGACATTAGCACCAAGGTGAGTGATAGGCGTCCAGCCCATGTCTGACACCCAGGCTAGAAGTCAAAGACATTAGCATTGTGAACTCCAAGCTCCAGAGGTGAGTGATAGGCTACATCCAGCCTATAAAGCAGACTGGTTAGAAGTCAGACATTAGACATTAGCAAACAAGCCCAGAGGTGAGTGATAGCTAATCCAGCCCATAAAGCAGTTATTCAACTTAATTAGCTGGAACTATCCAGAGGTGAGTCATCTAGCCCACAGACTGACACCCAGGCTAGGAAGTCAGACATTTTAGCATTGTGAACTCCAAGCTCCAGAGGTGAGTTGGCTGGCATCCAGCTCCAGATAAAGCAGTCTACACCCAGGCTAGAAGTCAGACATTATATTGTGAACCAGCTCCAGAGGTGAGTGAGCCACCCATAAAGCAGTCTGACACCCAGGCTAGAAGTCGTTGCGCCATTGTGAACTCCAAGCTCCAGAGGTGAGTGATAGGCTACCCAGCTGCCACACCCAGGCTAGAAGTCAGTGAAGACATTAGCATTGGAACTCCAAGCTCCAGAGGTGAGTGATAGTCCCAGCCCATAAAGCAGCAGAGCTGTCCTTCCCCAACTCTCTTCCTGGCCACATGGGTTTAGCATGTGTCCCATGCACCAAGTGCATCATAGGAAGATTAGTAGTGAGGACATGGGGCACCAGGTCTTCTGGAAGTTTATACATGCAGCAATGTTAGGGTTGGAAGCATGAGTTTTTACATGATGGGCAAAGACTTAGTAAGTCCCATGCAAACATAGTTATTAAATATTTATTAAATTTAATTCTGATATCTTCTCTGCACATTTTTCAACGGGGCTACGTGCTACAGAGTTTATATTCCAGCTCCCATGCCAGTTAGCCACTAGCCACGCTCCCACTTCGAAGAGCATGGGGCACGTGTCCCATGCAGCAATGTTTTCACTGACATGGGGCACGTGTCCCATGCAGCACTTTTTCTCACTGACATGGGGCACGTGTCCCATGCAGCAATGCTTTTCTGACATGGGGCACGTGTCCCATGCAGCAATGCTCTTCTCTGACATGGGGCACGTGTCCCATGCAGCAATGTTTTCTGACATTGGGCACGTGTCCCATGCAGCAATGCTCTTTCTCTGACATGGGGCACGGTCCCATGCAGCAACGTTTTTCTGACATGGGGCACGTGTCCTATGCAGCAATGTTTCACTGACATGGGGCATGTGGTCCCATGCAGCAATGCTCTTCCTGACATGGGGCACGTGTCCCATGCAGCAATGCTTCTTCTCTGACATGGGGCACGTGTCCCATGCAGCAATGCTCTTCTCTGACATGGGGCACGTGTCCCATGCAGCAATGCTCTTCTCTGATGGGGCACGGTCCCATGCAGCAATGCTCTTCACTGACATGGGGCACGTGTCCCATGCACTGACATGGGGCATGTGTCTTCTTCTCTGACATGGGGCACGTGTCCCATGCAGGCAATGTTTTCTGACATAGGGCACGTGTCCCATGCAGTACGTTTTTCACTGGACATGGGGCACGCGGTTCCATGCAGCAATGCTTCTGACATGGGGCACATGCAGCAATGTGCTCTTCTCTGACATGGGGCACGTGGTCCCATGCAGCAATGCTTTCTCTGACATGGGGCACGTGTCCCATGCAGCAATGCTCTTCTCTGACATGGGGCACGTGTCCCA
>NW_025754581.1:7500-8928 GCF_021184085.1 Oncorhynchus gorbuscha | reverse complement strand
ACTGGAGGATGGAGAGAGGAGGAGGAAGAGAAGGAGCAAGTGGAGGATGGAGAGAGAGGGAGGAGGGAGGGAGGAGCAGAGGGAGGATGGAGAGAGAGGAGGGAGGAGAGGAGAGGAGCAGAGGGAGGATGGAGAGAGAGGAGGAGAGTGGAGGATGGAGAGAGGGAGGAGGAGAGAGAGAGGAGCAGAGTGGAGGATGGAGAGAGAGGAGCAGAGAGAGAGAGGAGCAGAGAGGAGGATGGAGAGAGGGAGGAGGAGAGAGAGGAGCAGAGTGGAGGATGGAGAGAGGGAGGAGGAGGGAGAGAGGTGCAGAGTGGAGGATGGAGAGAGGGAGGAGGAGAGAGAGAGGGAGCAGAGTGGAGGATGGAGAGCGAGAGGAGGAGACTGGAGGATGGAGAGAGGGAGGAGGAGACAGAGAGGATCAGAGTGGAGGATGGAGAGAGGGGAGGAGGAGAGAGAGGAGCAGAGTGGAGGATGGAGAGAGAGAGGAGGAGAGAGAGAGGAGCAGAGGGAGGATGGAGAGAGGGAGGAGGAGACAGGAGGATGGAGAGAGGGAGGAGGAGAGAGAGAGGAGCAGAGGGAGGGATGGAGAGAGGGAGGAGGAGAGAGAGGAGCAGAGTGGAGGATGGAGAGAGAGGAGGAGAGTGGAGGATGGAGAGAGGAGGAGAGAGAGAGGAGCAGAGGAGGGATGGAGAGAGAGAGGAGCAGAGGGAGGATGGAGAGAGGGAGGAGGAGAGAGAGAGAGGAGCAGAGTGAAGGATGGAGAGAGAGAGGAGGAGAGAGAGAGGACCAGAGGGAGGGATGGAGAGAGGAGGAGGAGAGAGAGAGGAGCAGAGAGGAGGATGGAGAGAGAGAGGAGGAGAGAGAGAGAGCAGAGAGGAGGATGGAGAGAGGGAGGAGGAGAGAGAGAGGAGCAGAGTGGAGGGATGGAGAGAGAGAGGAGCAGAGTGGAGGGGAGAGAGGGAGGAGGAGAGAGAGAGAGGAGCAGAGTGAAGGATGGAGAGAGAGAGGAGGAGAGAGAGAGGACCAGAGTGGAGGATGGAGAGAGGAGGAGAGAGAGAGGAGCAGAGAGGAGGATGGAGAGAGAGAGGAGGAGAGAGAGGAGCAGAGAGGGAGGATGGAGAGAGGGAGGAGGAGAGAGAGAGGAGCAGAGTGGAGGATGGAGAGAGGGAGGAGGGAGAGAGAGGAGCAGAGGGAGGATGGAGAGAGAGAGGAGCAGAGGGAGGATGGAGAGAGAGCAAGAGGAGAGAGAGAGGAGCAGAGTGGAGGATGGAGAGATGGAGAGAGAGAGAGAGAGCATAGAGTGGAGGATGGAGAGAGAGAGAGAAGCAGAGTGGAGGATGGGAGAGAGAGGAGGAGAGAAGGAGCAGAGTGGATGGGAGAGAGAGAGAGGAGGAGAGAGAGAGGAGCAGAGAGGAAGGGATGGGA
>NW_025754580.1:0-8930 GCF_021184085.1 Oncorhynchus gorbuscha | reverse complement strand
TCTCGCTCGGTCTCTCAAATCAAATGTATTTCAAATAAAATCAAATCCAAATGTATTTATATAGCCCTTCTTACATCAGCTGATATATCAAAATGCTGTACAGAAACCCAGCCTAAAACCCCAAACAGCAAGCAATGCAGGTGTATATATGTGTGTGTAAGTATATATATATATATATATAGAAACACCTGAACTGTGTTGCGATGACCAATGTGAATATGGTGTGTGCGTGAGTCCGTCTGTGATTGGCAAGTACTGCATGTGATTGTGAGTCTTTTGAGCACCTTACATTCCTCAGGTGACACACTGCACACATCTGAAATTCCCTTAGTGACACGCTGATGCACTAGCTACCTACAGTGTCGGTACACACACACAAACTGCCTCAGACTTCCTCTCACGCAGGTGGCTTGGAAGTCTTTGTGACGCGACACAGGAGCTTCACCACCACCTGCTTGCGTCTTGATCCGATCCTCAATTGGAGCCGGTGAGCTCCCAATCTGTTCCCAATCTGTTCCTTGCAAAATGTCTTCTTTGTAGAAAGGAACCACACCCTTACAAAAACAACACATGAAAAAAATCACATCTGAAAAATAAACGTGTTTTTCAGACACGTGTGAATCACATCTGCAAAATTTTGTGATTTGTTAACATGAGAAAAATCACACGCTATCCAAATTTTGCAACTGGCAGATTTTGAGACCCGGTCTCCCACAGGAGAAGCCCATTTCTTGGCCATTTGGAACAAGAGGGCAACATACATTTGAAGTCACCCACTTTTCGGCTACACTTTCACATGTACAGTTTTACATTTTAATGTCAATTAGGCTGTCAAACTATTTTTTTTAAATGCAATCAAGTTTATTGCAGGATTTGCTGTGATTATTCACGTATATTTGCAAATTCATAATTTGCTCAAATTGAACGCTTGATTTTGTCCAAGGTAACAGTTAGCAAAATCTCAGGTAAATTGGATACCAAAACACTTTCTTTAACCTCAAAGTCAACTTGTTTGGACATGGAATTGTTGTTTTGATCTGTATAGATTAAGGATCGAATTGTTGTTCTGATCTGCATAGATTACGGATCAAATTGTTGTTTTGATCTGTATAGATTACGGATCAAATTGTTGTTTTGATCTGTATAGATTACAGATCGAATTGTTGTTCTGATCTGTATAGATTACAGATCGAATTGTTGTTCTGATCTGTATAGATTTACGGATCTGGGATGTTTTCAGTGTATTTTGACAGCTGTCAGACAATGCGATAATAAAAAGTATGCACAAAAATTAGAAAGTTAACTTGAGTTAACTGATTACCTCGCTAATTTGAACATGTTAAAAAGGATAAATAAGGACACGCGGAGCACTAGCTTCTATTCTTTTACTGGGTTTCGGCTCCTGCAGCACTAACACAATCCCAATGAATTGATCAGAAATAAGAAATCAGTTTTTTTTACACTCTTGAGTCATTATACTCAAGTAGGCAAAGTTACCCTTTACAGAATTTGCAATTCCATATGTGGACACTCCATCTTTTCACATGTGAGGAGAACTATTTCACCGCCAAATTGGAACGTACAATTCCACATGTGAAAGTGAGATTTTCTTACATTTGAAACTGCAAATGTGATTTTTAAATGTGATAGCTTTTTTTGCATGTGAAATGCGATTACATATGTGACAGTGAGATAGGCAGTTTCACAACCTGCTTTTGAAAATCTCACTTTCACATTTGCAGTTAAGAAAGCAAGAAAAACTCCACATGTGAAAGTGAGATTTTCAAAAGAAAGTTGTGAAACTGCCTATCCAATTTTCACATGGGAGAGTTAACATGTGAAACTGCAAATTTTACATGAGAACTGCAATTCACATGAGGTGAAAACATGTTTTTCTTCTCACGTGTGAAAAGGCGGGTGTTAAAATGTGAAAATGTGAAATTTAAACTCAACATGGGAAAACAACAACCTCACACTGTCACTGGGTTCTTTCCATCACAGAGAGCTAGTACATATAATAGTGTGTGTGTGTGGTGTGTGTGTGTGTGTGTGTGTGTGTGTGTGTGTGTGTGTGTGTGTGTGTGTGTGTGTGTGTGTGTGTGTGTGTGTGTGTGTGTGTGTGTGTGTGTGTGTGTGTGTGTGTGTGTGTGTGTGTGTGTGTGTGTGTGTGTGTGTGTGTGTGTGTGTGTGTGTGTGTGTGTGTGTGTTGAGGGATTTGCCGATGTGCTCCTCACAATGCCCTATTTAACCCCTCTGGTTAACCGGTGGTGGGTTAATGTTTAGAAAGCGGAGAGGGAACGAAACACGGTTGGTGTCTGCATTGGTGAACAACAGTGGGGAGAGTAGGACTTAGAGAGGATGAGACAAACTACAGTTAAATTCCCATCAACCGCCTGGTGAATTTGAATCTGAAAACGCCAGATTAAAAAAGGCACACTTTCTGTCAGGAGCCACGGCAGCCACTCTCTTCTTGGGGGTGCCTTATCAAAATAGTGCCTGACACCTATCACTTTCCTCTCATTAGCGACAACTTCATGACTGCTCGTGGCGTAGAGAGAGAAGGGTTAGGAGCTGAACGTAATAATACCATCCGTTCAAAGCCGCTCCTTCCCTGCTTTGCTTTTCTGCATATTTAGCGCTCCTCTCCTCCCCTTGTCACCTGTGGTTAAAGCACCTCTGTGACTCGTGGCACCTGACCAGCTTCACTTATTTAACTTTTTCTTCTTTCTAGAGAAGTGAAGAACAAAATAAACTTTCCAGCCAGCTGAGCTCCCGAGGTCGTCATGGAAACCATCGCTTCAGAGAGAGGAATGTTGGAAGAGGAAGGTTGGTTTCTTGCGGCTCGGGTTTCCAGGGTGGTACCAGGAGCAGAGAGGAGCAGAGAGGAGCTGTGAGGAGCAGAGAGGTGCAGAGAGGAGCAGAGAGGAGCTGTGAGGAGCAGAGAGGAGCAGAAAGGAGCTGTGAGGAGCAGAAAGAGCTGAGGAGCTGTGAGGAGCAGAGAGGCTGTGAGGAGCAGAAAGGAGCTGTGAGGAGCAGAGAGGAGCTGTGAGGAGCTGTGAGGAGCAGAGAGGAGCTGTGAGGAGCAGAGAGGAGCTGTGAGGAGCAGAGAGGAACTGTGAGGAGCTGAGGAGGAGCTGTGAGGAGCAGAGAGGAGCTGTGAGGAGCAGAGAGGAGCTGTGAGGAGCAGAGAGGAGCTGTGAGGAGCTGTGAGGAGCAGAGAGGAGCTGTGAGGAGCAGAGAGGAGCTGTGAGGAGCAGAGAGGAGCTGTGAGGAGCAGAGAGGAGCTGTGAGGAGCTGTGAGGAGCAGAGAGCAGAGAGGAGCAGAGAGCTGAGAGGAGCTGTGAGGAGCAGAGAGGAGCTGTGAGGAGCAGAGAGGAGCAGAGAGGAGCTGAGAGGAGCTGTGAGGAGCAGAGAGGAGCTGTGAGGAGCAGAGAGGAGCAGAGAGGAGCTGTGAGGAGCTGTGAGGAGCTGTGAGGAGCAGAGAGGAGCAGAGGAGCAGAGAGGAGCAGAGAGGAGCTGTGAGGAGCTGTGAGGAGCAGAGAGGAGCAGAGAGGAGCTGTGAGGAGCAGAGAGGAGCTGTGAGAAGCTGGGAGGAGCAGAGAGGAGCTGTGAGGAGGAGAGGAGCTGTGAGGAGCAGAGAGGAGCTGTGAGGAGCAGAGGAGGGAGCAGAGAGGAGCTGTGAGAGCTGTGAGGAGCTGTGAGGAGAGAGGAGCTGTGAGGAGCAGAGAGGAGCAGAGAGGAGCTGGAGAGGAGCTGTGAGGAGCAGAGAGGAGCAGAGAGGAGCTGTGAGGAGCAGAGAGGAAGCATAATACTACACGTAAAGACGAGAACAGACTGGAGACTTGATCGAGAACTGCAGGTTGCCTCGGGAAGGCACTTGAACCTAGCAGACTCAGACACCTGCTCACCACGCAGCATCTGAGGGAAACACGACACGACAGGGCAAAACATAGACACAGCACGGTGAATTATAAATGAGGATCCGACAGGGCAGGTACGGGAAACAAGGAGAGAAATAGGGACTCTAATCAGGGAAAAGGATCGGGAACAGGTGTGGGAAGACTAAATGATGATTAGGGGAATAGGAACAGCTGGGAGCAGGAACGGAACGATAGAGAGAAGAGAGAGCGAGAGAGTGAGAGAGAGGGAGGGGAGAGAGGGGGATAGAAAGAGGGAAAGAACCTAATAAGACCAGCAGAGGGAAACGAATAGAATGGGAAGCACAGGGACAAGACATGATAATAAATGACAAAACATGACAGTACCCCCACTCACCGAGCGCCTCCTGGCGCACTCGAGGAAGGAATCCTGGCGGCAACGGAGGAAATCATCAATGAGTGAACGGTCCAGCACGTCCGAGACGGAACCCAACTCCTCTCCTCAGGACCGTAACCCTCCCAATCCACTAAGTATTGGTGACCCCGTCCCCGAGAACGCATGTCCATGATCTTATGTACCTTGTAAATAGGTGCGCTCTCGACAAGGACGGGAGGGGAGGGAAGACGAACGGGGTGCGAAGAAAGGGCTTAACACAGGAGACATGGAAGACAGGATGGACGCGACGAAGATGTCGCGGAAGAAGCAGTCGCACAGCGACAGGATTGACGACCTGGGAGACACGGAACGGACCAATGAACCGCGGAGTCAACTTACGAGAAGCTGTCGTAAGAGGAAGGTTGCGAGTGGAAAGCCACACTCTCTGGCCGCAACAATACCTAGGACTCTTAATCCTGCGTTTATTGGCGGCTCTCACAGTCTGTGCCCTGTAGCGGCAAAGTGCAGACCTCACCCTCCTCCAGGTGCGCTCACAACGTTGGACAAACGCTTGAGCGGAGGGAACGCTGGACTCGGCAAGCTGGGAAGAGAATAGAGGAGGCTGGTAACCCAGACTACTCTGAAACGGGAGATAACCCGGTAGCAGACGAAGGAAGCGAGTTGTGAGCGTATTCTGCCCAGGGGAGCTGTTCTGCCCAAGACGCAGGGTTTCTGAAAGAAAGGCTGCGTAGTATGCGACCAATCGTCTGATTGGCCCTCTCTGCTTGACCGTTAGACTGGGGATGAAACCCGGAAGAGAGACTGACGGACGCACCAATCAAACGACAGAACTCCCTCCAAAACTGTGACGTGAATTGCGGGCCTCTGTCTGAAACGGCGTCTAACGGGAGGCCATGAATTCTGAACACATTCTCGATAATGATTTGTGCCGTCTCCTTAGCGGAAGGAAGTTTAGCGAGGGAATGAAATGTGCCGCCTTAGAGAACCTATCGACAACCGTAAGAATCACAGTCTTCCCCGCAGACAAAGGCAGACCGGTAATGAAGTCTAGGGCGATGTGAGACCATGGTCGAGAAGGAATGGGGAGCGGTCTGAGACGACCGGCAGGAGGAGAGTTACCCGACTTAGTCTGCGCGCAGTCCGAACAAGCAGCCACGAAACGGCGCGTGTCACGCTCCTGAGTCGGCCACCAAAATCGCTGGCGAATAGACGCAAGAGTGCCTCGAACACCGGGATGACCAGCTAACTTGGCAGAGTGAGCCCACTGAAGAACAGCCAGACGAGTGGAAACAGGAACGAAAAGGAGGTTACTAGGACAAGCGCGCGGCGACGCAGTGTGCGTGAGTGCTTGCTTAACCTGTCTTTCAATTCCCCAGACTGTCAACCCGACAACACGCCCATAAGGAAGAATCCCCTCGGGATCAGTAGAAGCCACAGAAGAACTAAACAGACGGGATAAGGCATCAGGCTTGGTGTTCTTGCTACCCGGACGGTAGAAATCACAAACTCGAAACGAGCGAAAAACAACGCCCAACGAGCTTGACGGGCATTAAGTCGTTTGGCAGAACGGATGTACTCAAGGTTCTTATGGTCTGTCCAAGCGACAAAGGAACGGTCGCCCCCTCCAACCACTGTCGCCATTCGCCTAGGGCTAAGCGGATGGCGAGCAGTTCACGGTTACCCACATCATAGTTGCGCTCAGATGGCGACAGGCGATGAGAAAAATAAGCGCAAGGATGAACCTTATCGTCAGACTGGAAGCGCTGGGATAGAATGGCTCCCACGCCTACCTCTGAAGCGTCAACCTCGACAATGAATTGTCTAGTGACGTCAGGAGTAACGAGGATAGGAGCGGACGTAAAACGTTCTTTTAGAAGATCAAAAGCTCCCTGGGCGGAACCGGACCACTTAAAACACGTCTTGACAGAAGTAAGAGCTGTGAGAGGGGCAGCAACTTGACCGAAATTACGAATGAAACGCCGATAGAAATTAGCGAAACCTAAAAAGCGCTGCAACTCGACACGTGACCTTGGAGCGGGCCAATCACTGACAGCTTGGACCTTAGCGGAATCCATCTGAATGCCTTCAGCGGAAATAACGGAACCGAGAAAAGTAACGGAGGAGACATGAAAAGAGCACTTCTCAGCCTTTACGTAGAGACAATTCTCTAAAGGCGCTGTAGAACACGTCGAGCGTGCTGAACATGAATCTCGAGTGACGGTGAAAAAATCAGGATATCGTCAAGATAGACAAAAACAAAGATGTTCAGCATGTCTCTCAGAACATCATTAACTAATGCCTGAAAAACAGCTGGCGCATTGGCGAGACCAAACGGCAGAACCCGGTACTCAAAATGCCCTAACGGAGTGTTAAACGCCGTTTTCCACTCGTCCCCCTCTCTGATGCGCACGAGATGGTAAGCGTTACGAAGGTCCAACTTAGTAAAGCACCTGGCTCCCTGCAGAATCTCGAAGGCTGATGACATAAGGGGAAGCGGATAACGATTCTTAACCGTTATGTCATTCAGCCCTCGATAATCACGCAGGGGCGCAGAGTACCGTCCTTCTTCTTAACAAAAAAGAACCCCGCCCCGGCCGGAGGAAGAAGAAGGCACTATGGTACCGGCGTCAAGAGACACAGATAAATAATCCTCGAGAGCCTTACGTTCGGGAGCCGACAGAGAGTATAGTCTACCCCGAGGAGGAGTGGTCCCCGGAAGGAGATCAATACTACAATCATACGACCGGTGAGGAGGAAGGGAGTTGGCTCGGGACCGACTGAAGACCGTGCGCAGATCATGATATTCCTCCGGCACTCCTGTCAAATCGCCAGGTTCCTCCTGAGAAGTGGGGACAGAAGAAATGGGAGGATGGCAGACATTAAGCACTTCACATGACAAGATACGTTCCAGGATAGGATAGAATTACAAGACCAATTAATAGAAGGATTATGACATACTAGCCAGGGATGACCCAAAACAACAGGTGTGAAAGGTGAACGAAAAATCAAAAAAGAAATAGTCTCACTGTGGTTACCAGATACTGTGAGAGTTAAAGGTAGTGTCTCAAATCTGATACTGGGAAGATGACTACCATCTAAGGCAAACATGGGCGTAGGCTTGTCTAACTGTCTGAAAGGAATGTTATGTTTCCGAACCCATGCTTCGTCCATGAAACAACCCTCAGCCCCAGAGTCAATCAAGGCACTGCATGTAGCACCCGAACCGGTCCAGCGTAGATGGACCGACATAGTAGTACAAGATCTAGATGAAGAGACCTGAGTAGTAGCGCTCACCAGTAGCCCTCCGCTTACTGATGGGCTCTGGCCTCTTACTGGACATGAATTAACAAAATGTCCATCAAATCCGCAATAGAGGCACAGGCGGTTGGTGATCCTCCGTTCCCTCTCCTTAGTCGAGATGCGAATCCCTCCCAGCTGCATGGGCTCAGTCTCAGAGCCAGAGGAGGGAGATGGTTGCGATGCGGAGCAGGGAAACACCGTTGATGCGAGCTCTCTTCCACGAGCCTGGTGACGAAGATCTACCCGTCGTTCTATGCGGATGGCGAGAGCAATCAAAGAGTCCACACTGGAAGGAACCTCCCGAGAGAGAATCTCATCTTTGACCACTGTGTGGAGTCCCTCCAGAAAACGAGCGAGCAGCGCCGGCTCGTTCCAGTCACTAGAGGCAGCAAGAGTACGAAACTCTATAGAGTAATCCGTTATGGATCGATCACCTTGGCATAGGGAAGCCAGGACCCTAGAAGCCTCCCCACCAAAAACTGAACGGTCAAAAACCCGAATCATCTCCTCTTTAAAGTTCTGGTAATTGTTAGAACAATCAGCCCTTGCCTCCCAGATAGCTGTGCCCCACTCTCGGGCCCGGCCAGTAAGGAGTGAAATGACGTAAGCAACCCGAGCTCTCTCTCTAGAGTATGTGTTGGGTTGGAGAGAGAACACAATCTCACACTGGGTGAGAAAGGAGCGGCACTCAGTGGGCTGCCCGGAGTAGCAAGGTGGGTTATTAACCCTAGGTTCTGGAGGCTCGGCAGGCCAGGAAGTAACAGGTGGCACGAGACGAAGACTCTGGAACTGTCCAGAGAGGTCGGAAACCTGAGCGGCCAGGCTCTCCACGGCATGGCGAGCAGCAGACAATTCCTGCTCGTGTCTGCCGAGCATGGCTCCTTGGATCTCGACGGCAGTGTTACGAGCGTCTGTAGTCGCTGGGTCCATTCCTTGGTCGGATCCTTCTGTCATGCAGGTGAATGAGGACCCAAAAGCGACTTGGCGAAAACAGAGTATTTAATCCAGAATAAACTTTACAAAACAAAAAGCATAATACTACACGTAAAGACGAGAACAGACTGGAGACTTGATCGAGAACTGCAGGTTGCCTCGGGAAGGCACTTGAACCTAGCAGACTCAGACACCTGCTCACCACGCAGCATCTGAGGGAAACACGACACGACAGGGCAAAACATAGACACAGCACGGTGAATTATAAATGAGGATCCGACAGGGCAGGTACGGGAAACAAGGAGAGAAATAGGGACTCTAATCAGGGAAAAGGATCGGGAACAGGTGTGGGAAGACTAAATGATGATTAGGGGAATAGGAACAGCTGGGAGCAGGAACGGAACGATAGAGAGAAGAGAGCG
>NW_025754579.1:2500-8932 GCF_021184085.1 Oncorhynchus gorbuscha | reverse complement strand
GACATGACCCTTCACTGTTACTACAGTATGTCATTACAGCACATGACCCTTCACTGTTACTACATTATTACAGACATGACCCTTCACTGTCACTACAGTATGTCATTATATCATTACAGACATGACCCTTCACTGTTACTACAGTATGTTATTACAGACATGACCCTTCACTGTCACTACAGTATGTCATTACAGACATGACCCTTCACTGTACTACAGTATGTTATTACAGACATGACCCTTCACTGTCACTACATTATTACAGACATGACCCTTCACTGTCACTACATTATTACAGACATGACCCTTCACTGTCACTACAGTATGTCATTATATCATTACAGACATGACCCTTCACTGTTACTACAGTATGTCATTATATCATTACAGACATGACCCTTCACTGTCACTACATTATTACAGACATGACCCTTTACTGTCACTACAGTATGTCATTATATCATTACAGACATGACCCTTCACTGTTACTACAGTATGTCATTCATTCACTGTACTACATTACAGACATGACCCTTCCTGTCACTACAGTATGTCATTATATCATTACAGACATGACCCTTCACTGTTACTACAGTATGTCATTACAGACATGACCCTTCACTGTACTACAGTATGTTATTACAGACATGACCCTTCACTGTTACTGGTATGTTTCATGACCCTTCACTGTTACTACAGTATGTCATTACAGACATGACCCTTCACTGTACTACAGTATGTTATTACAGACATGACCCTTCACTGTCACTACAGTATGTCATTATATCATTACAGACATGACCCTTCACTGTACTACAGTATGTTATTACAGACATGACCCTTCACTGTCACTACAGTATGTTATTACAGACATGACCCTTCACTGTCACTACATTATTACAGACATGACCCTTCACTGTCACTACAGTATGTCATTACAGACATGACCCTTCACTGTCACTACAGTATGTCATTATATCATTACAGACATGACCCTTCACTGTTACTACAGTATGTTATTACAGACATGACCCTTCACTGTTACTACAGTATGTTATTACAGACATGACCCTTCACTGTTACTACAGTATGTTATTACAGACATGACCCTTCACTGTTACACAGTATGTTATTACAGACATGACCCTTCCTGTCACTACAGTATGTTATTACAGACATGACCCTTCACTGCCACTACAGTATGTTATTACAGACATGACCCTTCACTGTTACTACAGTATGTTATTACAGACATGACCCTTCACTGTCACTACAGTATGTCATTACAGCCATGACCCTTCACTGTTACTACAGTATGTTATTACACAGACATGACCCTTCTGTCACTACACGTTATTACAGTGGATTACACACCACAGACAAGCTGTAATGGTTAACTGGTGCTAGTTAAACAGAATAATCTGGGTTCATCATTTACCGACTCAGTGTAGACATTTCTCTGTGTGTGTGTGTGTGTGTGTGTGTGTGTGTGTGTGTGTGTGTGTGTGTGTGTGTGTGTGTGTGTGTGTGTGTGTGTGTGTGTGTGTGTGTGTGTGTGTGTGTGTGTGTGTGTGAGATAGTCTTTGACTCTGAGCTCTCTTACACACAAACACAAAGCAGATATTTTACTATACTTGTGGGGACTAAATTGTATTTCCCTTCAAGATCCTATTTACCTTCCCCTAAGTGAGGCCTAACCGTAAGCCTGGCTGTAATTGTAACCTAACCGTAAACCTTGCCGTGTACTGTAATCCCTAACCGTAAGCCTAACCGTAATTGTGACCCCTAACCGTAAACCTAACTGTGATTTGTTATCCCAACCGTGATTGTGGCCCTAATCAGTAGGCCACTGTACTGTAATCCTTGGCTGTAGGCCACAACCGTGATTTGTGAAGCCCTATTGTAAATCCCAACCTGTAATTGTAACTCCAACGTGACTGTAAAACCTAACTGTATCAGAACCGTGGTAACCTGGCTGTAGCTGGCCGTGGTCTTGACTGGCTCTAAACCTAACTGTGATTGTGGCCCCTAGCTCAAGCCTAACTATAGTTGTGATCCTAATCAGAAGCCTAACTGTAATTGTGACTCCCTAACTGTAACCTAACCATAATTGTAATCCTGACAGTAAACCTAATCTGTGATTTGGCAGGCCCCTAACTGTAGGCCTTAAAGTGAGTTTGTCACTGACAATCAGTGAGCCCTAACCGTGATTTGTGACCCCAATCAGTGAGGCCCTAACTGTAATTGTTATCCCTAGCCGTGGTGTAACCTAACCGTAAGCCAACTGTGATTGTGATCTAACTGTAAACCTAACCGTGATTTTAAAAACTAGGCCTAACCGTGGTGCTGACCCCAACCGTAATTGTAACCCCCTAACCGTGGTTGTGACCCTCCAACTGTAGGCCTGGCCAGATTGTAGCCTAGCCGTTTAATTGTAAACCTAATCATGAGTTCAACTCCCTAATCGTAAATCCCAACTTAATGCCCCTAACTGTAAACCTAACCATAATTGTAATCCATACTGTAATCCCTAACCGTAAACCTAACTGTAATTGTAACCCCTTTAACTGTAAGCCAACCATAGTGTATTCCCTAATAAACCTAGCTGAATTTGTTATCCCTTGAAACCTAACCGTAATTGAACCCTAATAACCAACATGGTGTAACTCCCTAACTGTAAACCTAACCATAATTGTAATCCCTAACCGTAAACCTAACTGTAATTGTTATCCTAACCATAATTGTAACCCTAACTGTAAACCTAACCACTAAGCCTAAAATGGCTATTGTCTTCATGTGGACATGTCCCCATGATGGAGAATTTCCACAGGACAGTAACACACACACACACACACACACACACACACACACACACACACACACACACACACACACACACACACACATTACACACACACACACACACACACACACACACACACACACACAGACACACACACACACACACACACACAAACACACACATTACACACATATTACACACACACACATACACACACACACACACACACACACATATTACACACACACACACACACACACACATTACACACATTTATGGATATTATTCCTTTTCCCATGCATGTATTATTATTATTATTAAATAGACTCCACACTAATCCACACTCCTAGGCTTATCAGATTATCACACATCCCTAATCCACACTCACATCAGACCCTAGTCAGCGGACTAACACACACACACACACATCAGACCCCAGTCAGCGGACTAATCCACACTTTATGGATACTTCAGATTCCGGAGTGTGTGTGTTTCCCATGCATGTATAATTCAAGACCCCTAGTCAGCGGAGTGTGTGTTTTGTCTAATCCACACTCCTCAGCTCAAACTTCAATCAAGCGAGTAATCCACACTCCTCTAAACCAGAGACTAGTCCACACTAATCCACACTTCTCTAGAGCTACATCAGACCCTAGTCAGCGGAGTGTGTGTGTGTTGTCCACAATCCGCACTCTCTAGGCTACATCAGACTAGTCAGTGTGTGTGTTGTCCCTAATCCACACTCCTCTAGAGCTACATCAGACCCCTAGTCAGCGGAGTGTGTGTGTGTTGTCCCTAATCCACACTCCTCTAGAGCTACATCAGACCCCTAGTCACGGAGTGTGTGTGTTGTCCCTAATCCCACTCCTCTAGAGCTACATCAGACCCCTGGTCAGCGGAGTGTGTTTTGTCCCTAATCCACACTCCTCTAGAGCTACATCAAGCCTAGTCACGGAGTGTGTGTGTTTTGTCCTAATCCACACTCCTCTAGAGCTACATCAGACCCCTAGTCAGCGGGTGTGTGTGTGTGTTTGTGTGTGTTGTCCTGGCACAATTAGGCCCTCTCTGTGCTGCTAACCTCAACCTCATGAGCTCAGGAGACTGGACTTCAGCCACAACAGGAGAGGGGGAGGTGAGAGGGAAGGTGGGGGAGGGGCGAGGGTGGGGGGCGATAGGGGAGGTGGGGGAGACGGGAGGGTGGGGGAAACAGGGAGGGTGGGGGTGCAAGACGGGAGGTGGGGGAGACAGGGTGGGTGGGGGGACAGGGAGAGAGAGATGAGAAAGAAGTGTGGTAGAAGGTGAGTGAGTGGAGGGAATGAGAAGAGAGGAATAAGTTATAGGTGGAATGAAAGAGAGAGAGGACAGGTGGATGGAGAGACGTGGTTTGAGTTGGGATGACTTGGTGGTTAACTACAAAGGCCTCTTTGCCTGTTTCACTTGGAGAGAGTCAGAGAGGGAGGACAGGGGAGAGACTCTTCACAGCTCACCACAGAGTAAATGTATGCCAACCAGACTGGACTGGAAAAACAAGACTCTCTCTCTCCTCTCCCGCCATCTCTCTCTCCTCCTCTCCCACCATCTCTCTCTTTCTCTCCCACTATCTCTCTCCCTCCTCCCACCATCTCTCTCCTCCCTCTCCACTATCCTCCCCTCCCAACATCTCTCCCTCCTCTCACCATCTCTCCCCTCCCAACAAAGTCTCTCTCCTCTTCTCCCACCATCTCTCTACCCCTCCCAACAAAGTCTCTCTCCCTCCTCTCCTTACCATCTCTCTTCCTCCCAACAAAGTCTCCCTCCCTCCCCTCTCCCACCATCTCTCTCTCCCTCCCAACCAAGTCTTCCCTCTCCCTCCTCTCCCACCATCTCTCTCCTCCTCTCCCACCATCTCTCTCTCTCCTCTCCCAACCAATCTCTCTCCTCCTCTCCCTCCTCTCTCCCTCCCACTATCTCTCTCCTTCCTCTCCCACCATCTCTCTCCCTTCTCCCACCCATCTCCTCTCCCACCATCTCCTCCTCCTCTCCCTGTCTCTCTCCCTCCTCTCCCACCATCTCTCTCTCCCTCCTCTTTCCCATCTCTCCCTCCTCTCCCTGCATCCTCCTCCTCCACCATCTCTCTCTCTCTCCTCTCCCACCATCTCTCTCCCTGCCTCTCCCACCATCTCTCTCTCTCCTCTCCTCTCTCTCCCTCCTACTCCCCATCATCTCTCTCCTCCTCTCCCACCATCTCTCTCCCTCCTCTCCCACCATCTCTCTCCCTCCTCTCCCACCATCTCTCTCTCCTCTCCCACCATCTCTCTCCCTCCTCTCCCACCATCTCTCTCCTCCTCTCCCACCATCTCTCTCCCTCCTTTCCCACCATCTCTCCTCCCTCCTTTCCCACCATCTCTCTCCCTCCTCTCCCACCATCTCGCTCCTCCTCTCCCACCATCTCTCTCTCTCCTCTCTTCATTCTCCACTCGGGACTCTTCTCTTCCTTCTCTCCTCTCTGCTGTCAGAGATGGAGAGAAATGGAAGAGATTTGAAGAGAGACGAAGAGGGTAATAATTTGATTTGGTTCTGTAATTAGAAGAGCACATTCAGGGCCAAGAGACTGGTGAGACAGAGAGAGGAGAGGAGGAGGGGAGAGAAAGAGAAAGATACTACTGGAGTGTGTGGAGAGAGAGGAGAGGAGGAGGGGAGAGAGAGACTACTGGAGTGTGTGGAGAGAGAGTAGAGGAGGAGGGGAGAGAGAGAGAGGAGAGGAGGAGGGGAGAGAAAGAGAGAGGAGAGGAGGAGGGGAGAGAGAGAGGAGAGGAGAGGAGGAGGGGAGAGAGAGAGGAGAGGAGGAGGGTAGAGAAAGAGAGAGGAGAGGAGGAGTGGGGAGAGAGAGAGAGAGAGAGAGAGAGAGAGAGAGAGAGAGAGAGAGAGGAGGAAGGGAGAGAGAGAGCAGAGGAGGAGGGGAGAGAGAGAGAGGAGAGGGAGGAGGGGGAAGAGAGAGAGGAGAGGAGGAGGGGAGAGAAAGAGAGAGGAGAGGAGGAGTGGAGAGAGAGAGACTACTGGAGTGTGTGGAGAGAGAGAGGAGAGGAGGAGAGAGAGAGAGACTGCTGGAGTGTGTGGAGAGAGGAGGAGAGGAGGAGAGAGAGATACTACTGGAGTGTGTGGAGAGAGAGGAGAGGAGGGGAGAGAGAGAGAGCGAGACTACTGGAGTGTGTGGAGTGCGAGAAAGAGAGAGGAGAGGAGGAGGAGGAGAGAGAGACTACTGGAGTGTGTGGAGAGAGAAAGAGAGAGGAGAGGAGGAGGGAGAGAGAGACTACTGGAGTGTGTGGAGAGAGAAAGAGAGAGAGAGAGGAGGAGGAGAGAGAGAGAGAGAGATCTAGGAGAGGACTGTGTGGAGAGAGAGAAAGAGATCGAGGAGAGGACTGTGTGGAGAGAGAGAAAGAGATCGAGGAGAGGACTGTGGGGAGAGAGAGAGAGAGAAGAGATCGAGGAGAGGGACTGTGGGGAGAGAGAGAAAGAGATCGAGGAGAGGACTGTGGGGAGAGAGAGAAAGAGATCGAGGAGAGGACTGTGGGGAGAGAGAAAGAGATTGAGGAGAGGACTGTGGGGAGAGAGGGAAAGGAAAAAAGGAGGAACGGTGGAGAGATCGAAAG
>NW_025754578.1:7500-8932 GCF_021184085.1 Oncorhynchus gorbuscha | reverse complement strand
TGGGATTCGAGATGGTCAGTGACCTGTTTGTTGACTTGGCTTTCGAAGACCTTAGATAGGCAGGGCAGGATGGATATAGGTCTGTAACAGTTTGGGTCCAGGGTGTCTCCCCCTTTGAAGAGGGGGATGACTGCGGCAGCTTTCCAATCCTTGGGGATCTCAGACGATATGAAAGAGAGGTTGAACAGGCTGGTAATAGGGGTTGCGACAATGGCAGTTTAGTGTAGTGTAGTTTAGTGTGTAGTTTAGTGTGTATTTAGTGTGTAGTTTAGTGTGTAGTTTAGTGTGTAGTTTAGTGTCTGGTGTATGTGTCTTATTGGTCAGACACAGGCACATACAAGGTCAGTGTGCTAACGAGGAGTCTGTGTGGCGAACTAATATGACAGATGTGTGTTTAGGAGTGTGTGTTCCTGTGTGTATGTGTGTGTGTGTGTGTTTGTGTTCCTGTGTGTATGTGTGTGTGTGTGTTCCTGTGTGTGTGTGTGTGTGTGTTCCTGTGTGTGTGTGTGTGTGTGTGTGTGTGTGTGTGTGTGTGTGTGTGTGTGTGTGTGTGTGTGTGTGTGTGTGTGTGTGTGTGTGTGTGTGTGTGTGTGTGTGTGTGTGTGTGTGTGTGTGTGTGTGTGTGTGTGTGTGCGTGTGTGGGAGTTAATGTGTGTCAGATACATACATACATACAGCTACCCAATCTCAGAGGTGTCTACTGTTTACAGCTCCAGTCAGACATGGAGAGGTCTATCACTACTGTTTACAGCATGGAGAGGTCCACTACTGTTTACAGCTCAAGTCAGACATGGGGAGGTCTATCACTACTGTTTATAGCTCCAGTCAGACATGGGGAGGTCTATCACTACTGTTTATAGCTCCAGTCAGACATGGGGAGAGTCTATCACTACTGTTTACAGCTCCAGTTAGACATGGAGAGTTTGTTCAGACATGGGAGGTCTATCACTACTGTTTACAGCTCCAGTCAGACATGGGGAGGTCTATCACTACTGTTTACAGCTCCAGTTAGACATGGGGAGGTCTATCACTACTGTTTACAGCTCCAGTCAGACATGGGGAGGTCTATCACTACTGTTTATAGCTCCAGTCAGACATGGGGAGGTCTATCACTACTGTTTACAGCTCCAGTCAGACATGGGGAGGTCTATCACTACTGTTTACAGCTCCAGTCAGACATGGGGAGGTCTATCACTACTGTTTATAGCTCCAGTCAGACATGGGGAGGTTCCAGCTCCAGTCAGACATGGGGAGGTCTATCACTACTGTTTACAGCTCCAGTTAGATCACTACTGTTTACAGTCTAGGAGGGGGAGGTCTATTACTAGTCAGACATGGGAGGTTTACTGTTTAGCTCCAGTTAGACATGGGGAGGTCTATCACTACTGTTTATAGCTCCAGTCAGACATGGGGAGGTCTATCACTACTTACA
>NW_025754578.1:0-5000 GCF_021184085.1 Oncorhynchus gorbuscha | reverse complement strand
CTTGCTGTCTCACACATATACATTGTACATCAACTAGTGTACTTTTTTCAAGTCTCAAAGCCTCACAAATCTTTTCAAACCATGTTGACTCTGCTTGGCCCTCCAGTACACCTAGAAGCCATCACTGTACGTTTCATGTTGTTCTCACCTACAGCATATGTAGGGAGACAGACCGTCTCTTAACAGCTAATAAAACTGACAGATTAGAGAGAGAGAGAAAAGAGCTGCAAGGTGGAGCTGTCGGAACGAGGGAGAGAGATTAAAGAAAGAGAGAGACATTAAAGAAGGGGGGAAAGAAGTGGAGAGAGAGAGATTAAAAGGTGATCAGAAAAAGTGAGATTGCTGAGATACTGTTATACCGGTATACTGCTGGTACATGAAACAGAGGGAATTATGGAACACATTTCAGTGTTCCAAATGGTGGGCGGAGTTGAGTGTCATCATTCCAATGCCTCATGCTCTATTGTCCCTAAGACACTGTCATTGTCCCTAAGGCCTCTCCACTGTCTCAGAGGTAACATGTATTTACAGCCATAACCACAGCCTGCTGTTGTGAAATGTCTTCCTATAGCCTGCTGTTGTGCAATCTATCTATCCATCTATCCATCAATATCTATCATCTATCTATCTGGCCGTCCGTCCGTCTGTCCGTCTCTCTGTTATGGTGACCATGTGTCTGGCTAGGGTGTGGGGCAAATATGTGTGAGTGAGTACATTTGAGTAAGCATGTGTTTGTATGGAGTAGCCTTGTGTGGGCGAGCATGTGTGTATATGTGCCTATAAGTTTGTATGAAGAAGTATACGAGTGCATCACTCTCTCTCCCTCTCCCTCTCTCTCTCTCTCTCTGTCTCTGTCTCTGTCTCTGTCTCTGTCTCTGTCTCTCTCTCTCTGTCTCTCTCTCTCTCTCTCTCTCTCTCTCTCTCTCTCTCTCTCTGTCTCTGTCTCTCTCTGTCTCTGTCTCTGTCTCTGTCTCTGTCTCTGTCTCTGTCTCTGTCTCTGTCTCTCTCTCTCTCTCTCTCTCTCTCTCTCTCTCTCTCTCTCTCTCTCTCTCTCTCTCTCTCTCTCTCTCTCTCTCTCTCTCTCTCTCTCTCTCTCTCTCTCTCTCTCTCTCTCTCTCTCTCTCTCTGTCTCTGTCTCTCTCTCTCTCCTCTGGTCTAGAGTGAGCCGCAGCTCTGATATGTTTAATTAGGAAACCAGCCCAGTGGTCCTGACTGTCAGCTGTTATTAATGCAGGTGAGATAGAGAAGGTGCTGGCAGCTGTTATCAATACAGGTGACATAGAGAAGGTGTTGGCAGCTGTTATTAATGCAGGTGACATAGAGAAGGTGCTGGCAGCTGTTATTAATGCAGGTGACAGAGAAGGTGCTGGCAGCTGTTATTAATGCAGGTGACATAGAGAAGGTGCTGGCAGCTGTTATTAATGCAGGTGACATAGAGAAGGTGCTGGCAGCTGTTATTAATGCAGGTGACATAGAGAAGGTGCTGTCAGCTGTTATTAATGCAGGTGACATAGAGAAGGTGCTGGCAGCTGTTATTAATACAGGTGACATAGAGAAGGTGTTGGCAGCTGTTATTAATGCAGGTGACATAGAGAAGGTGCTGGCAGCTGTTATTAATACAGGTGACATAGAGAAGGTGTTGGCAGCTGTTATTAATGCAGGTGACATAGAGAAGGTGCTGGCAGCTGTTATTAATGCAGGTGACATAGAGAAGGTGCTGTCAGCTGTTATTAATGCAGGTGACATAGAGAAGGTGCTGGCAGCTGTTATTAATGCAGGTGACATAGAGAAGGTGCTGGCAGCTGTTATTAATGTAGGTGACATAGAGAAGGTGCTGGCAGCTGTTATTAATGCAGGTGACATAGAGAAGGTGCTGGCAGCTGTTATTAATACAGGTGACATAGAGAAGGTGTTGGCAGCTGTTATTAATGCAGGTGACATAGAGAAGGTGCTGGCAGCTGTTATTAATGCAGGTGACATAGAGAAGGTGCTGTCAGCTGTTATTAATGCAGGTGACATAGAGAAGGTGCTGGCAGCTGTTATTAATGCAGGTGACATAGAGAAGGTGCTGGCAGCTGTTATTAATGCAGGTGACATAGAGAAGGTGCTGGCAGCTGTTATTAATGCAGGTGACATAGAGAAGGTGCTGGCAGCTGTTATTAATACAGGTGACATAGAGAAGGTGTTGGCAGCTGTTATTAATGCAGGTGACATAGAGAAGGTGCTGGCAGCTGTTATTAATGCAGGTGACATAGAGAAGGTGCTGTCAGCTGTTATTAATGCAGGTGACATAGAGAAGGTGCTGGCAGCTGTTATTAATGCAGGTGACATAGAGAAGGTGCTGGCAGCTGTTATTAATGCAGGTGACATAGAGAAGGTGCTGGCAGCTGTTATTAATGCAGGTGACATAGAGAAGGTGCTGGCAGCTGTATGTTGATGCTCATCTTCACACAAAGAAGTATGTGTGTGTCGGAGAGAGGGAAAGTGTGTGTGTGTGTGTGTGTGTGTGTGTGTGTGTGTGTGTGTGTGTGTGTGTGTGTGTGTGTGTGTGTGTGTGTGTGTGTGTGTGTGTGTGTGTGTGTGTGTGTGTGTGTGTGTGTGTGTGTGTGTGTGTGTGTGTGTGTGTGTGTGTGTGTGTGTGTGCGTGCGTGTGTGTATGTACACTCTCACAGATTTGTGTTTACATAGACATACTTCAATATGAACAGCATTACTAGTGACATGCAGTCAGAGGGGTACCGGTTAGGGCCAAGCACACTACGCACCTAAACACTGTGCAACACACCACGCACCTAAACACTGTGCAACACACCACGCACCTAAACACTGTGCAACACACCACACACCTAAACACTGTGCAACACACCACGCACCTAAACACTGTGCAACACACCACACACCTAAACACTGTGCAACGCACCTAAACACTGTGCAACACACCACGCACCTAAACACTCTGCAACACACCACGCACCTAAACACTGTGCAACACACCTAAACACTGTGCAACACACCACGCACCTAAACACTGTGCAACACACCACGCACCTAAACACTGTGCAACACACCACGCACCTAAACACTGTGCAACACACCACGCACCTAAACACTGTGCAACACACCACGCACCTAAACACTGTGCAACACACCACGCACCTAAATACTGTGCAACACACCACGCACCTAAATACTGTGCAACACACCCGCACCTAAACACTGTGCAACACACCACACACCTAAACACTGTGCAACGCACCTAAACACTGTGCAACACACCACGCACCTAAACACTCTGCAACACACCATGCACCTAAACACTGTGCAACACACCTAAACACTGTGCAACACACCACGCACCTAAACACTGTGCAACACACCACGCACCTAAACACTGTGCAACACACCACGCACCTAAACACTGTGCAACACACCATGCACCTAAACACTGTGCAACACACCACTCACCTAAACACTGTGCAACACACCACGCACCTAAACACTGTGCAACACACCACGCACCTAAACACTGTGCAACACACCACGCACCTAAATACTGTGCAACACACCATGCACCTAAACACTGTGCAACACACCACACACCTAAACACTGTGCAACACACCACGCACCTAAACACTGTGCAACACACAACGCACCTAAACACTGTGCAACACACCACGCACCTAAATACTGTGCAACACACCATGCACCTAAACACTGTGCAACACACCACTCACCTAAACACTGTGCAACACACCACACACCTAAACACTGTGCAACACACCACTCACCTAAACACTGTGCAACACACCACGCACCTAAACACTGTGCAACACACCACGCACCTAAACACTGTGCAACACACCACGCACCTAAACACTGTGCAACACACCACGCACCTAAACACTGTGCAACACACCACGCACCTAAACACTGTGCAACACACCACGCACCTAAACACTGTGCAACGCACCACGCACCCAAACACTGTGCAACACACCACACACCTAAATACTGTGCAACACACCACGCACCTAAACACTGTGCAACGCACCTAAACACTGTGCAACACACCACTCACCTAAACACTGTGCAACGCACCTAAACACTGTGCAACACACCACGCACCTAAACACTCTGCAACACACCACGCACCTAAACACTGTGCAACACACCACGCACCTAAACACTGTGCAACACACCACGCACCTAAACACTGTGCAACACACCACGCACCTAAACACTGTGCAACACACCACTCACCTAAACGCTGTGCAACACACCTAAACACTGTGCAACACACACGCACCTAAACACTGTGCAACGCACCTAAACACTGTGCAACACACCACGCACCTAAACACTCTGCAACACACCACCACCTAAACACTGTGCAACGCACCTAAACACTGTGCAACACACCACGCACCTAAACAACTGTGCAACACACCACGCACCTAAACACTCTGCAACACACCACGCACCTAACACTCACAAACACACCACGCACTCTAAACACTGTAACAAACCACACACTAAACACTCTGCAACACACCACGCACCTAAACACTGTGCAACACCACACACCTAAACACTGTGCAACACACCACGCACCTAAACACTGTGCAACACACTACGCACCTAAACACTGTGCAACACACCACACACCTAAACACTGTGCAACACACTGCACGCACCTAAACACTGTGCAACACACAACTCCAAACACTAAACACTGTGCAACACAATTACTTTACCTAAATACTGTGCAACACACCACGCACCCAACACAAAAATACCAATACTGTGTGCAACACACCACCCTAAATACTGTGCAACACACTAAACACTGTGCAACACACCACGCACCTAAACACTGTGCAACACACCACGCACCTAAACACTGTGCAACACACCACACCTAAACACTGTGCAACACACCACGCACCTAAACACTCTGCAACACACCACGCACCTAACCACTGTGCAACACACACACACC
>NW_025754576.1:0-8934 GCF_021184085.1 Oncorhynchus gorbuscha | reverse complement strand
AGACAGACAGACAGACAGGACAGACAGACAGACAGACAGACAGACAGACAGACAGACAGACAGACAGACAGACAGACAGACAGCAGAAGATGACAGACAGACACACACAGACAGACAGACACAGAGACAGCAGAAGATGACAGACCCCCCGTGGAGTAGAGGACAGATGGAGGGAAGCCAACACATCAGGCCCAATGACAGATGTGTGTGTGTGTGTGTGTGTGTGTGTGTGTGTGTGTGTGTGTGTGTGTGTGTGTGTGTGTGTGTGTGTGTGTGTGTGTGTGTGTGTGTGTGTGTGTGTGTGTGTGTGTGTGTGTGTGTGTGTGTCTGTGTGTCTGTGTGTGTGTGTGTGTGTGTGTGTGTGTGTGTGTGTGTGTGTTGAGCACAAGGGAGCTTTGAAACCCACAACTGGCAAGTCCAAAGTAAATATCTTTATTGAGACCTGTTTAGTCTGTGTTACTGTACAGGTATGTGTGTGTGTATGTGTGTGTCTGTGTGTCTCTGTGTGCTCTGTGTGTGTCTCTGTGTGTGTCTCTGTGTGTGTCTCTGTGTGTGTCTCTGTGTGTGTGTGTGTGTCTCTGTGTGTGTCTCTGTGTGTGTCTCTGTGTGTGTGTGTGTCTCTGTGTGTGTCTGTGTGTGTGTGTGTGTCTCTGTGTGTGTCTCTGTGTGTGTGTGTGTGTCTCTGTGTTTGTCTCTGTGTGTGTGTGTGTGTGTGTGTGTGTGTGTGTGTGTGTGTGTGTGTGTGTGTGTGTGTGTGTGTGTGTGTGTGTGTGTGTGTGTGTGTGTGTGTGTGTGAGGCCCAGCAGTGTTCCGTCACCCCCCCTTGTTGTGACATCTGGTCCTGTCTCATTTACTGCAGGGTACTGTCTGATGACTTTTTAATGCACACACACACACACACACACACACACACACACACACACACACACACACACACACACACACACACACACACACACACACACACACACACACACACACACACACACACAGACAGAGAGACACACACACACACACAGACAGAGAGACACACACACACCTGTACACCCTGGTTTATAATAACACACACACACACACACCCACGCGCTCCCATGTCTCCTAAACATTCCAGAGAATTCCGCTGACCCCCTAGAGTGTCCTGAACGTTTCCGATACGCTCTGATACACGCCTCCCGTCAAAACAGCAGGAACCCTCCACAGTGAGGAGGACCACACGGACGGGTTTGAATCAGTCGACAGAGAGAGGGGGCTTTACCAGCTCTTGTTTGGGATTATATTATAGTACACTATATTATATTATACTATATTATATTATATTATATTATATTACATTATATTATATTATATTACACTATATTATACTATATTATATTATACTATATTATATTATATTATATCATATTATACTATATTATATTACACTATATTATATTATACTATATTATACTATATTATATTATACTATATTATATTATACTATATTATATTATACTATATTATATTATACTATATTATATTATATTACATTATATTATATTATATTACACTATATTATACTATATTATATTATACTATATTATATTATATCATATTATACTATATTATATTACATATATTATATCATATTATATTATATTACACTATATTATATTATACTATATTATATCATATTATATTATATTACACTATATTATATTATATTATATTACACTATATTATATTATACTATATTATATTATACTATATTATATTATACTATATTATATCATATTACATTACACTATATTATATCATATTATATTATATTACACTATATTATATTACACTATATTATATTATATTATATTACACTATATTATATTACACTATATTATATTATATTATATTACACTATATTATATTATATATTATATTATATTATATTACACTATATTATATCATATTATATTATACTATATTATATTATATCATATTATACTATATTATATTACTATATTTATACTATATTATACCTATATTATATTATACTATATTATATTATACTATACTATATTATATTATACTATATTATATTATACTATATTATATTATATTATATTACATTATATTATATTATATTACACTATATTATACTATATTATATTATACTATATTATATTATATCATATTATACTATATTATATTACACTATATTATATCATATTATATTATATTACACTATATTATATTATACTATATTATATCATATTATATTATATTACACTATATTATATTATATTATATTACATATATTATATCATATTACATTACACTATATTATATTATACTATATTATATTATACTATATTATTATTATATTATATTACATTATATTATATTATATTACACTATATTATACTATATTACATTATATTATATCATATTATATTATATTACACTATATTATATACACTATATTATATTATATTATATTACACTATATTATATTACACTATATTATATTACACTATATTATATTACATTATATTATATCATATTATATTATATTACACTATATTATATTACACTATATTATATCATATTATATTATATTACACTATATTATATTATATTATATTACACTATATTATGTCATTACATTACACTATATTATATTACACTATATTATATTACATTATATTATATCATATTATATTATATTACACTATATTATATTACACTATATTATTATAGTATATTATATTATATTACACTATATTATATTACACTATATTATATTACACTATATTATATTACATTTATATTATATCATGTTATGTTATATTACCATTCTATATTATATTATATGTCCATTCTATATTATATTATATTCCGTTGTACTATAGTTATATTTTCTATTCATATATTATATTATATTATATTACACTATATTATATTACATTATATTATATCATATTATATTATATTACTATATTATATTACACTATATTATATCATATTATATTATGTTACACTATATTATATTTCTATTATTATATTATGTTATATTACACTATAGTTATGTTACATTTATATTATATCATGTCCATTATTTTATATTACTATTCATTATATTATACTATATTATATTATACTATATTATATTATACTATATTATATCACCATTCTATATTATAGTTATATTACACTATATTATATTATATTACACTATATTATATTATATTATTCATTACACTATATTATATTATATTATATTACCATTCTATATTATATTATATGTTATATCATTATAGTCTATGTCCATTCTATTCATTATAGTTCTATGTCCATTCTAGTCATTATAGTTCTATGTCCGTTGTACTCATCATAGTCTATGTCCACTCTATTCATTATAGTTCTATGTCCGTTGTACTCGTTATAGTCTATGTCCTTTCTATTCATTATAGTTCTATGTCCGTTGTACTCGTTTATAGTCTATGTCCATTCTACTCATTATATTTCTATGTCCATTGTACTCATTATAGTCTATGTCCACTCTATTCATTATAGTTCTATGTCCGTTGTACTCGTTATAGTCTATGTCCATTCTATTCATTATAGATCTATGTCCATTCTAGTCATTATAGTTCTATGTCCGTTGTACTCATCATAGTCTATGTCCACTCTATTCATTATAGTTCTATGTCCGTTGTACTCGTTTATAGTCTATGTCCATTCTATTCATATGTTCATTCTTGTATTCATCATCTAGTTCTATGTCCGTTGTACTCATTATAGTCTATGTCCATTCTATTCATATGTTCATTCTAGTCATTATATTTCTATGTCCATTGTACTCATTATAGTCTATGTCCACTCTATTCATCATAGTTCTATGTCCGTTGTACTCGTTATAGTCTATGTCCATTATATTCATTATAGTTCTATGTCCATTCTATTCATTATAGTTCTATGTCCATTCTACTCATTATATTTCTATGTCCATTGTACTCATTATAGTCTATGTCCACTCTATTCATTATAGTTCTATGTCCGTTGTACTCGTTATAGTCTATGTCCATTCTATTCATTATAGTTCTATGTCCATTCTAGTCATTATAGTTCTATGTCCGTTGTACTCATCATAGTCTATGTCCACTCTATTCATTATAGTTCTATGTCCGTTGTACTCGTTATAGTCTATGTCCATTCTATTCATATGTTCATTCTATTCATCATAGTTCTATGTCCGTTGTACTCGTTATAGTCTATGTCCATTCTATTCATTATAGTTCTATGTCCATTCTATTCATTATAGTTCTATGTCCATTCTATTCATTATAGTTCTATGTCCGTTGTACTCGTTATAGTCTATGTCCATTCTAGTCATTATATTTCTATGTCCATTGTACTCATTATAGTCTATGTCCACTCTATTCATTATAGTTCTATGTCCGTTGTACTCGTTATAGTCTATGTCCATTCTATTCATTATAGTTCTATGTCCATTCTAGTCATTATAGTTCTATGTCCGTTGTACTCATCATAGTCTATGTCCACTCTATTCATTATAGTTCTATGTCCGTTGTACTCGTTATAGTCTATGTCCATTCTATTCATATGTTCATTCTATTCATCATAGTTCTATGTCCGTTGTACTCGTTATAGTCTATGTCCATTCTATTCATTATAGTTATATGTCCATTCTATTCATTATAGTTCTATGTCCATTCTATTCATTATAGTTCTATGTCCGTTGTACTCGTTATAGTCTATGTCCATTCTAGTCATTATATTTCTATGTCCATTCTAGTCATTATAGTCTATGTCCACTCTATTCATTATAGTTCTATGTCCGTTGTACTCGTTATAGTCTATGTCCATTCTACTCATTATAGTTCTATGTCCATTCTAGTCATTATAGTTCTGTGTCCATTCTAGTCATTATAGTCTATGTCCACTCTATTCATTATAGTTCTATGTCCGTTGTACTCGTTATAGTCTATGTCCATTCTACTCATTATAGTTCTATGTCCATTCTAGTCATTATAGTTCTATGTCCGTTGTACTCATTATAGTCTATGTCCACTCTATTCATTATAGTTCTATGTCCGTTGTACTCGTTATAGTCTATGTCCATTCTACTCATTATAGTTATATGTCCATTCTAGTCATTATAGTTCTATGTCCGTTGTACTCGTTATAGTCTATGTCCTTTCTATTCATTATAGTTCTATGTCCGTTGTACTCGTTATAGTCTATGTCCATTCTACTCATTATAGTTCTATGTCCGTTGTACTCATTATAGTCTATGTCCACTCTATTCATTATAGTTCTATGTCCGTTGTACTCGTTATAGTCTATGTCCATTCTACTCATTATAGTTATATGTCCATTCTAGTCATTATAGTTCTATGTCCGTTGTACTCGTTATAGTCTATGTCCTTTCTATTCATTATAGTTCTATGTCCGTTGTACTCGTTATAGTCTATGTCCATTCTACTCATTATATTTCTATGTCCATTGTACTCATTATAGTCTATCTCCACTCTATTCATTATAGTTCTATGTCCGTTGTACTCGTTATAGTCTATGTCCATTCTATTCATTATAGTTCTATGTCCGTTCTAGTCATTATAGTTCTATGTCCGTTGTACTCATTATAGTCTATGTCCACTCTATTCATTATAGTTCTATGTCCGTTGTACTCGTTATAGTCTATGTCCATTCTACTCATTATAGTTCTATGTCCATTCTAGTCATTATAGTTCTATGTCCGTTGTACTCATCATAGTCTATGTCCACTCTATTCATTATAGTTCTATGTCCGTTGTACTCGAAATATAGTCTATGTCCATTCTATTCATTATAGTTCTATGTCCATTCTAGTCATTATAGTTCTATGTCCGTTGTACTCATCATAGTCTATGTCCACTTCTATTCATTATAGTTCTATGTCCGTTGTACTTTCGTTATAGTCTATGTCCATTCTATTCATTATAGATTATATTTTAAATATTATAGTTCTATGTCCATTGTACTCATTATAGTCTATGTCCACTCTATTCATTATAGTTCTATGTCCATTGTACTCATTATAGTCTATGTCCATTCTCTATTCATTATAGTTCTATGTCCATTCTAGTCCATTATAGTTCTATGTCCATTCTATTCATTATAGTTCTATGTCCACATCTGTCATTATAGTTCTATGTCCGTTGTACTCATCATAGTCTATGTCCATTCTACTCATTATAGTTCTATGTCCATTCTATTCATTATAGTTCTATGTCCATTCTATTCATTATAGTTCTATGTCCATTCTAGTCATTATAGTTCTATGTCTGTTGTACTCATTTATAGTCTATGTCCATTCTAGTCATTCTGGTTCTATGTCTATTCTATTCATTATGTTTCTATGACAGCGTCTCAGCGGTCTGTTCATTCTCTCATTAACAGCTCTGCTAATCACAGCGACAATTAGCCTAGCCCCCACTGTGGCCTCACACACACACACACACACACACACACACACACACACACACACACACACACCACACACACACACACACACACACACACACACACACACACACACACACCTGCCTAATAGCCTCAGACACACAGCAAAACACGACAGGAGAAACATCATGCCAAAAGACAACATGATCTCACAGCTAATTTGACTTCACATTCTGACGTTTCTCCAGACGTAAAATATGTTTAAAAAAATTAAAAGTTAGACACCTCACAGCTGGTTAAATTTAGGCAATCATTCTGATTGGTTAAGGTAAGGATTAAGGTTTGGGATAGGGTTATGATTGGTTAAGGTAAGGATTAAGGTTTGGGATAGGGTTATGAATGGTTAAGGTCTGGGATAGGGTTATGAATGGTTAAGGTCTGGGATAGGGTTATGATTGGTTAAGGTCTGGGATAGGGTTATGATTGGTTAAGGTCTGGGATAGGGTTATGATTGGTTAAGGTCTGGGATAGGGTTATGATTGGTTAAGGTAAGGGTTAAGGTCTGGGATAGGGTTATGATTGGTTAAGGTCTGGGATATGATTGGTTAAGGTAAGGGTTAAGGTCTGGGATAGGGTTATGATTGGTTAAGGTCTGGGATATGATTGGTTAAGGTAAGGGTTAAGGTCTGGGATAGGGTTATGATTGGTTAAGGTAAGGGTTAAGGTCTGGGATAGGGTTATGAATGGTTAAGGTAAGGGTTAAGGTCTGGGATAGGGTTATGAATGGTTAAAGGTCTGGGATAGGGTTATGAATGGTTAAGGTAAGGGTTAAGGTCTGGGATAGGGTTATGAATGGTTAAAGGTCTGGGATAGGGTTATGATTGGTTAAGGTCTGGGATAGGGTTATGAATGGTTAAGGTCTGGGATAGGGTTATGATTGGTTAAGGTAATGGTTAAGGTCTGGGATAGGGTTATGAATGGTTAAGGTCTGGGATAAGGTTATGAATGGTTAAGGTCTGGGATAGGGTTATGAATGGTTAAGGTCTGGGATAGGGTTATGATTGGTTAAGGTCTGGGATAGGGTTATGATTGGTTAAGGTCTGGGATAGGGTTATGAATGGTTAAGGTCTGGGATAGGGTTATGAATGGTTAAGGTCTGGGATAGGGTTATGAATGGTTAAGGTCTGGGATAAGGTTATGAATGGTTAAGGTCTGGGATAGGGTTATGAATGGTTAAGGTCTGGGATAGGGTTATGAATGGTTAAGGTCTGGGATAGGGTTATGAATGGTTAAGGTCTGGGATAGGGTTATGATTGGTTAAGGTCTGGGACAGGGTTATGAATGGTTAAGGTCTGGGATAGGGTTATGAATGGTTAAGGTCTGGGATAGGGTTATGATTGGTTAAGGTCCGGGATAGGGTTATGAATGGTTAAGGTCTGGGATAGGGTTATGAATGGTTAAGGTCTGGGATAGGGTTATGAATGGTTAAGGTCTGGGATAGGGTTATGAATGGTTAAGGTCTGGGATAGGGTTATGAATGGTTAAGGTCTGGGATAGGGTTATGAATGGTTAAGGTCTGGGATAGGGTTATGAATGGTTAAGGTCTGGGACAGGGTTATGAATGGTTAAGGTCTGGGATAGGGTTATGATTGGTTAAGGTCTGGGACAGGGTTATGAATGGTTAAGGTAAGGGTTAAGGTCTGGGATAGGGTTATGAATGGTTAAGGTCTGGGATAGGGTTATGATTGGTTAAGGTAAGGGTTAAGGTCTGGGATAGGGTTATGAATGGTTAAGGTCTGGGATAGGGTTATGAATGGTTAAGGTCTGGGATAGGGTTATGAATGGTTAAGGTCTGGGATAGGGTTATGGTCTGGGATAGGGTTACCTCGACCCCCCCGCACCTCGACCCCCTGCACCTCGACCCCCGCACCTCGACCCCCGCACCTCGACCCCCTCGACCCCCTGCACCTCGACCCCCGCACCTCGACCCCCCCCCGACCCCCCGCACCTCGACCCGCCCGCACCTCGGCACCCCCGCACCTCGACCCCCCCGCACCTCGACCCCCCGCACCTCGGCCCTCGACCCCCCTCGACCCCCCCGCACCTCGACCCCCGCACCTCGACCCCCGCACCTCGACCCCCCGCACCTCGACCCCCCTCGACCCCCGCACCTCGACCCCCGCACCTCGACTCCCCCGCACCTCGACCCCCGCACCTCGACCCCCGCACCTCGACCCCCGCACCTCGACCCCCCGCACCTCGACCCCCCGCACCTCGACCCCCCGCACCTCGACCCCTCGCACCTCGACCCCGCACCTCGACCCCCGCACCTCGACCCCCGCACCTCGACCCCGCACCTCGACCCCCGCACCTCGACCCCCGCACCTCGACCCCCGCACCTCGACCCCCCGCACCTCGACCCCCGCACCTCGACCCCCGCACCTCGACCCCCGCACCTCGACCCCCGCACCTCGACCCCCGCACCTCGACCCC
>NW_025754575.1:0-8934 GCF_021184085.1 Oncorhynchus gorbuscha | reverse complement strand
CCACCCCACCCTACTTACAATGTAACACCACCCCAATACTTACTATATAACACCAGCCCACCCCACTATTTACTATATAACACCCGCCCAACACTTACTATATAACACCAGCACACCCCACTACTTACAATATAACACTTCCCCACTACTTACTATATAACACCATCCCACTACTTACAATATAACCCCACACCACTACTTAGTACATAACACCATCCCACCCCACGACTTACTATATAACACCAGCCCACCCCAACCCACTACTTACTATATAACACTACCCCACTATTTACTATATAACACCACCCCACCACTTACTATATAACACCAGCCCTCCCCACTACTTACTATGTAACACCATCCAACCCCACTACTTACTATGTAACACCAGCCCACCCCACTGCTTACAATATAACACCAGCCCACTCCACTAATTACTATATAACACCAGCTCCGCTACTTACTATATAACACCACTCAACCCTACTACTTACTATAACACCACTCAACCCCACTACTTACTATGTAACACTAGCCCACCCCAATTCTTACTATATAACACCACCCCGACCCAATACTTAATATATAACACAAGCCCACCCCACTACTAACTATGTAACACCACCCCACTACTTACTATATAACATCACCCCACTACTTACTGTATAACACAACCCCACCCCACTACTTACTATAGAACACCACCCCACCCCACCCCACTACTTACTATATAACACCAGCCCAACACTTTCAATATAACACCATTCCACCCACTACTTACAATATAACCCTACACCACTACTTACTACATAACACCACCCCATACCACTACTTACTATATAACACCAGCCCACCCCACTACTTACTATATAACCCCACACCACTACTTACTACATAACACCACCCCACACCACTACTTACTATGTAACACCACCCCACACCACTACTTACTATGTAACACCACCCCACACCACTACTTACTACGTAACACCACCCCATACCACTACTTACTATATAACACCAGCCCACCCCACTACTTACTATATAACCCCACACCACTACTTACTACATAACACCACCCCACACCACTACTTACTACATAACACCACCCCACACCACTACTTACTATATAACACCAGCCCACCCCACTACTTACTATATAACCCCAGCCCACCCCACTACTTACTATATAACCCCACACCACTACTTACTACATAACACCACCCCACACCACTACTTACTATATAACACCAGCCCACCCCACTACTTACTATATAACACCACTCAACCCCACTACTTACTTTGTAACACTAGCCCACTACTTACTATATGACACCACTCCACCCCACTACTCATAATTTAACACCACCCCACTATTTACTATATAACACCACCCCAGTACTTACTATATAACACCAGCCCACCCCACTACTTACTATGTAACACCACCCCACTACTTACTATATAACACCAGCCCACCCCACCCAACTACTTACTATATAACACCACCCCACTATTTACTATATAACATCACCCCACTACTTACTGTATAACACAACCCCACCCAACTTCTTACTATAGTACACCACCCCACGCCACTACTTACTATATAACCCCAGCCCACTACTTACTATATAACACCACCCCACTACTTACTATGTAACACCACTCCACCCCACTACTTACTATATAACACCCTCCAACCCCCCCACTACTTACTATGTATACCTCTACCCTACTTACTATATGACACCACCCCACTACTTACTATATGACTCCACCCCACTACTTACAATATGACTCTACCCCTACTTACTATATGACACCACCCACCTACTTTAATATGACTCACTACTTACTATATGACTCCACCCCACTACTTACAATATGACTCTACCCTACTTACTATATAAACACCACCCCACTACTTACTATGTAACACCACTCCACCCCACTACTTACAATATGACTCTACCCCACTACTTACAATATGACTCTACCCCACTACTTACAATATGACTCCACCCCACTACTTACTATATGACTCTACCCCACTACTTACAATATGACTCCACCCCACTACTTACTATATGACTCTACCCCACTACTTACTATATGACATCACCCCACTACTTACTATGTAACACCACTCTACCCCACTACTTACTATATGACACCACCCCACTACTTACTATATGACACCACTCCACCCCACTATTTACAATATGACTCTACCCCACTACTTACTATATGACACCACTCCACCCCACTACTTACAATATGACTCTACCCCACTACTTACTATATGACACCACTCCACCCCACTACTTACAATATGACTCTACCCCACTACTTACAATATGACTCTACCCTTAATTACACAATATCACCCCACTTACTCTACCCCCACTACATTTACAATATGACTCCACCCCACTACTTACAATATGACTACCCCACTATTTACAATATACCCACTACTTACAATGACAGGCTCTACCCACTACTTACAATATGACTCTACCCCACTACTTACAATATGACACCACCCCACTACTTACTATAAGACTCCCCCACTACTTACAATATGACTCTACCCCACTACTTACAATATCCCACCCCCACTACCACCCTAATTACTATATGACTCTACCCCACTACTTACAATATGATATACCTACTTACTATATGACACCACCCCACTACTTGACAATATGACTCTACCCCACTACTTACTATAAGACTCCACCTCCACTACTTACAATATGACTCTACCCCACTACTCTATATATGACTCCACCCCACTACTTACAATATGACTCTACCCCACTACTTACTATGATGACACCACTCCACCCACTACTTACTATTTGACACCACTCACTCTACCCCACTACTTACTATTTGACACCACTACTACCCCACTACTTACTATTTGACACCACTCTCCACCCACTACTTACTATTTGACACCACTCACCTACCCCACTACTTACTATATGACTCCACCCCACTACTTACAATATGACACCCCATCACTTCCACCCCACTACTTACTATATGACACCACTCCACCCCACTACTTACAATGTAACACCACCCCAATACTTACTATATAACACCAGCCCACCCCACTATTTACTATAACACCGCCAAACTCTTACTATATAACACCAGCCACCCACTACTTACAATATAACACTTCCCCACTACTTACTATATAACACCATCCCACTACTTACAATATAACCCCACACCACTACTTAGTACATAACACCATCCCACCCCACTACCTACTATATAACACCATTCAACCCCACTACTTACTATATAACACCACCCCACTTCATACTATATAACACCATGCCACTACTTACAATATAACACCAGCCTATCCCACTACTTACTATATAACACCACCCCACTACTTACTCTATAACACCAGCCCACCTCATACTATATAACACCATGCCACTACTTACAATATAACACCAGCCTATCCCACTACTTACTATATAACACCACCCCACTACTTCTGTATAACACCACCCCACCTCATACTATATAACACCATGCCACTACTTACTATCTAACACCATCCCGCTACTTACTATATAACATCATCCCACTACTTACTAAATAACACCAGCCCATCCCACTACTTACTATATAACACAACACCACTACTTACAATATATAACACCACCCCACTACTTCCTATATAACACCAGCCCACCCCACTACTTCTACATAACACTAGCCCACTACTTACTATATAAACACTACTCCACCCACTACCTAATATATAACACCACCCACTACCTACTATAACATCCCCCACCTACCTACTATATAACATCCACCCACTACTTACTATATAACACTACTCCACCCCACTACCTACTATATAACATCCCCCACTACCTACTATATAACATCCCCCCACTACTTACTATATAACACCACCCCCTACTTACTATATAACACCACCCCAACCTACTCTACTATTTAACACAGCCTACTTACAATATAACACAACCCCACTACTTACAATATAACACCAGCCCACTACATACAATGTACCACCAGCCCACCCCCACCCCACTGCTTACTATATAACAACAGCCCACCCCAATACTTATTATATAACACCAGCCCACCCCACTTCTTACTTTATATAACACCAGCCCACCCTAACTTCTTACTATATAACACCAGCCCACCCACTTCTTACTATATAACACCAGCCCACCCCACTTCTTACTATATAACACCAGCTCACCCCACTGCTTACTATATAACACCAGCCCACCCCACTTCTTACTATATAACACCAGCCCACCCCACTTCTTACTATATAACACCAGCCCACCCCACTTCTTACTATATAACACCAGCCCACCCCACTTCTTACTATATAAACACCAGCCCACCCCACTTCTACTATACACCAGCCCACCCCACTTCTTACTATATGACACCACCCCACTAATTACTATGTAACACCAGCCCACCCCCACTTCTTACTATATGACACCACCCCACTAATTACTATGTAACACCAGCCCACCCCACTTCTTACTATATGACACCACCCCACTAATTACTATATAACACCAGCCCACCCCACATCTTACTATATGACACCACCCCACTAATTACTATGTAACACCACCCACTAATTACTATGTAAAACCACCCCACTAATTACTATGTAACACCAGCCCACCCCACATCTTACTATATGACACCACCCACTAATTACTATGTAACACCACCCCACTAATTACTATAACACCACCCCACTAATTACTATGTAAACACCAGCCCACCCCACATCTTACTATATGACACCACCCCACTAATTACTATGTAACACCCACCCCAGCCTACTTTTTACTATATGACACCACCCCACTAATTACTATGTAACACCAGCCCACCCACTTCTTACTATATGACACCACCCCACTAATTACTATGTAAACACCACCCCACTAATTACTATAGCAACACCACCCCACTAATTACTATGTAACACCAGCCCACCCCACTTCTTACACTATATGACACCACCCACTAATTACTATGTAACACCACCCCCACTATTACTATATAACACTACCCCACTAATTACTATATAACACCAGCCCACCCCACTATCTTACTATGTAACACCCACCCCACTAATTACTATGTAACACCACCCCACTAGTACTATGTAACACCACCCACTAATTACTATGTAACACCAGCCCACCCCACTTCTTACTATATGACACCACCTCACTAATTACTATGTAACACCAGCCCACCCCACATCTTACTATAGCCACCACCCCACTAATTACTATGTAACACCAGCCCATAATTACTATATAACACCAACCCACTAATTACTATGTAACACCACCCACTAATTACTATGTAACACCAGCCCACTAATTACTATATAACACCAGCCCACCCCACTTCTTACTATATGACACCACCCCACTAATTACTATGTAACACCAGCCCACCCCACTTCTTACTATATGACACCACCCCACTAATTACTATGTAACACCAGCCCACCCCACATCTTACTATATGACACCACCCACTAATTACTATGTAACACCACCCACTAATTACTATGTAAAACCACCCCACTAATTACACAGCAACACCAGCCCACCCCACTTACATTTACATTTACATTTAAGTCATTTTAGCTAGTGACGCTCTTATCCAGAGCTTTACTTTCATAAATTGGTGCATTCACCTTATGACATCCAGTGGACAGCCACTTTACAATAGTGCATCTAAGTATTTTAAGGGGGGTGAGAAGGATTACTTTATCCTATCCTAGGTATTCCTTAAGAGGTGGGGTTTCAGGTGTCTCCGGAAGATGGTGTGATTGCCTCCGCTGTCCTGGCGTGGGAGTTTGTTCCACCATTGGGGGCCAGAGCAGCGAACAGTTTTGACTGGGCTGAGCGGGAACTGTACTTCCTCAGTGGTAGGGAGGCGAGCAGGCCAGAGGTGGATGAACGCAGTGCCCTTGTTTGGGTGTAGGGCCTGATCAGAGCCTGAGGTACTGAGGTGCAGTTCCCCTCACAGCTCCGCGGCAAGCACCATGGTCTTGTAGCGGATGCGGCTTCAACTGGAAGCCAGTGGAGAGGAGGCGGAGGAGCGGGGTGACGTGAGAGAACTTGGGAAGGTTGAACACTAAGATGGGCTGCGGCGTTCTGGATGAGTTGTAGGGGTTTAATGGCACAGGCAGGGAGCCCAGCCAACAGCGAGTTGCAGTAATCCAGACGGAGATGACAAGTGCCTGGATTAGACCTGCGCCGCTTCCTGTGTGAGGCAGGGTCGTACTCTGCGGATGTTGTAGAGCATGAACCTACAGGAACGGGCCACCGCCTTGATGTTAGTTGAGAACGACAGTTTGTTGTCCAGGATCACGCCAAGGTTCTAGCGCTCTGGGAGGAGGACACAATGGAGTTGTCAACCGTGATGGCGAGATCATGGAACGGGCAGTCCTTCCCCGGGAGGAAGAGCAGCTCCGTCTTGCCGAAGTTCAGCTTGAGGTGGTGATCCGTCATCCACACTGATATGTCTGCCAGACATGCAGAGATGCGATTCGCCACCTGGTCATCAGAAGGGGGAAAGGAGAAGATTAATTGTGTGTCGTCTGCATAGCAAATGATAGGAGAGACCATGTGAGGTTATGACAGAGCCAAGTGACTTGGTGTATAGCGAGAATAGGAGAGGGCCTAGAACAGAGCCCTGGGGGACACCAGTGGTGAGAGCGCGTGGTGAGGAGACAGATTCTCGCCACGCCACCTGGTAGGAGCGACCTGTCAGGTAGGACGCAACTAAGCGTGGGCCGCGCCGGAGATGCCCAACTCGGAGAGGGTGGAGAGGAGGATCTGATGGTTCACAGTATCGAAGGCAGCCGATAGGTCTAGAAGGATGAGAGCAGAGGAGAGAGAGTTAGCTTTAGCGGTGCGGAGCGCCTCCGTGATACAGAGAAGAGCAGTCTCAGTTGAATGACTAGTCTTGAAACCTGACTGATTTGGATCAAGAAGGTCATTCTGAGAGAGATAGCGGGAGAGCTGACCAAGGACGGCACGTTCAAGAGTTTTGGAGAGAAAAGAAAGAAGGGATACTGGTCTGTAGTTGCTGACATCGGAGGGATCGAGTGTAGGTTTTTCAGAAGGGGTGCAACTCTCGCTCTCTTGAAGACGGAAGGGACGTAGCCAGCGGTCAGGGATAAGTTGATGAGCGAGGTGAGGTAAGGGAGAAGGTCTCCGGAAATGGTCTGGAGAAGAGAGGAGGGGATAGGGTCGAGCGGGCAGGTTGTTGGGCGGCCGGTCGTCACAAGACGCGAGATTTCATCTGAGAGAGAGGGGAGAAAGAGGTCAGAGCACAGGGTAGGGCAGTGTGAGCAGAACCAGCGGTGTTGTTTGACTTAGCAAACGAGGATCGGATGTCGTCGATCTTCTTTTCAAAATGGTTGACGAAGTCATCTGCAGAGAGGGAGGAGGGGGGAGGGGGAGGAGGATTCAGAGGGAGGAGAATGTGGCAAAGAGCTTCCTAGGGTTAGAGGCAGATGCTTGGAATTTAGAGTGGTAGAAAGTGGCTTTAGCAGCAGAGACAGAGGAGGAAAATGTAGAGAGGAGGGAGTGAAAGGATGCCAGGTCCGCAGGGAGGCGAGTTTTCCTCCATTTCCGCCGGCCTCCGGAGCCCTGTTCTGTGAGCTCGCATTGAGTCGCCAAGCCACGGAGCGGAGGAGGACCGAGCCGGCCTGGAAGATAGGGGACATAGAGAGTCAAAGGATGCAGAAAGGGAGGAGAGGAGGGTTGAGGAGGCAGAATCAGGAGATAGGTTGAGAAGGTTTGAGCAGAGGGAAGAGATGATAGGATGGAAGAGGAGAGAGTAGCGGGGAGAGAGAGCGAAGGTTGGGACGGCGCGATACCATCCGAGTAGGGGCAGTGTGGGGAAGTGTTGGATGAGAGCGAGAGGGAAAAGGATACAAGGTAGTGGTCGGAGACTTGGAGGGAGTTGCAATGAGGTTAGTGGAAGAACAGCATCTAGTAAAGATGAGGTCGAGCGTATTGCCTGCCTTGTGAGTAGGGGGAAGGTGAGAGGGTGAGGTCAAAAGAGGAGAGGAGTGGAAAGAAGGAGGCAGAGAGGAATGAGTCAAAGGTAGACGGGGGAGGTTAAAGTCGCCCAGAACTGTGAGAGGTGAGCCGTCCTCAGGAAAGGAGCTTATCAAGGCATCAAGCTCATTGATGAACTCTCCGAGGGGACCTGGAGGGCGATAAATGATAAGGATGTTAAGCTTGAAAGGGCTGGTAACTGTGACAGCATGAAATTCAAAGGAGGCGATAGACAGATGGGTAAGGGAGAAAGAGAGAATGACCACATGGGAGAGATAAGGATCCCTATGCCACCACCCCGCTGACCAGAAGCCTCGGGTGTGCGAGAACACGTGGGCGGACGAAGAGAGAGCAGTAGGAGTAGCAGTGTTATCTGTGGTGATCCATGTTTCTGTCAGTGCCAAGAAGTCGAGGGACTGGAGGGAGGCATAGGCTGAGATGAACTCTGCCTTGTTGGCTGCAGATCGGCAGTTCCAGAGGCTACCGGAGACCTGAACTCCACGTGGGTCGTGCGCGCTGGGACCACCAGATTAGGTGGCAGCGGCCACGCGGGTGGGAGCGTTTGTATGGTCTGTGCAGAGAGGAGAGAACAGGGATAGACAGACACATAGTTGACAGGCTACAGAAGAGGCTACGCTAATGCAAGGAGATTGGAATGACAAGTGGACTACACGTCTCAAATGTTCAGAAAGTTAAGCTTACGTAGCAAGAATCTTATTGACTAAAATTATTAAAAATGATACAGTACTGCTGAAGTAGGCTAGCTGGCAGTGGCTGCGTTTGTTGA
>NW_025754574.1:0-8937 GCF_021184085.1 Oncorhynchus gorbuscha | reverse complement strand
CATATTTCACTGAAAGAATCAACCTTTTATTGCTAACTGCTAACTCAGTCTAGCTGTTGTCAGCTTTAACTCAGTCTAGCTGTTGGCAGCTTTAACTCAGTCTAGCTGTTGTCAGCTTTAATTGGCCGGCCTCTAACAGGCTGGCCTGGTTCCTCTCTGGCCCTGCATCCAAAAAACTATCAAACATGCTTCAACGTGTCCCACAGCTCAGCCTCCTTCTGAGAACAGACTCAAAGTGTCCTACAGCTCAGCCTCCTTCTGAGAACAGGCTCAACGTGTCCCACAGCTCAGCCTCCTTCTGAGAACAGACTCAACGTGTCCCACAGCTCAGCCTCCTTCTGAGAACAGGCTCAAAGTGTCCTACAGCTCAGCCTCCTTCTGAGAACAGACTCAACGTGTCCCACAGCTCAGCCTCCTTCTGAGAACAGGCTCAACGTGTCCCACAGCTCAGCCTCCTTCTGAGAACAGACTCAACGTGTCCCACAGCTCAGCCTCCTTCTGAGAACAGGCTCAAAGTGTCCTACAGCTCAGCCTACTTCTGAGAACAGGCTCAACGTGTCCCACAGCTCAGCCTCCTGAGAACAGACTCAACGCTCTCACTTGAATAGTGTAGGGAGGGGGAGGGAGGGAGGGGGAGGGAGGGAGGGGAAAGAGAAATGTCATCATGTTTATTCCAGCCTTCTCAGATTGTCAATTTAAAAGAATCCCTTAAACACATAGAAATCAGAGTCTAGTGAAGAAAGAGAGACTGGACAACAGACGTCCTGATCTGCATATCAATGTGGAGCCCCCCCCCCGTATCCCCGACGCTCCAACAGAGAGAGACCCCCCCCCACGTATCCCCGACGCTCCAACAGAGAGAGAGATAGACCCCCCGACGCTTCAACAGAGAGAGAGAGACCCCCGACGCTCCAACAGAGAGAGAGACCCCCACGTATCCCCGACGCTCCAACAGAGAGAGAGACCCCCCACGTATCCCCGACGCTCCAACAGAGAGAGACCCCCCCCCACGTATCCCCGACACTCCAACAGAGAGAGAGAGACCCCCCCACGTATCCCCGACGCTCCAACAGAGAGAGAGAGACCCCCCGACGCCTCCAACAGAGAGAGAGAGAGACCCCGACGCTCCAACAGAGAGAGAGACCCCCGGAACCCCGACGCTCCAACAGAGAGAGAGAGACCCCGAAACCCCGACGCTCCAACAGAGAGAGAGACCCCGGGAACCCCCGACGCTCCAACAGAGAGAGAGAGATACCCCCCCCCCGGAACCCCGACGCTCCAACAGAGAGAGAGAGACCCCCCGGAACCCCGACGCTCCAACAGAGAGAGAGAGAGACCCCCGCTCCAACAGAGAGAGAGAGAGACCCCCCGACGCTCCAACAGAGAGAGAGAGAGAGGAACCCCGACGCTCCAACAGAGAGAGAGAGACCCCCCCCGGAACCCCGACGCTCCAACAGGAACCCCCGGAACCCCCGCTCCAACAGAGAGAGAGAGAGACCCCCGACGCTCCAACAGAGAGAGAGAGAGACCCCCGACGCTCCAACAGAGAGAGAGAGAGACCCCCTCGGAACCCCCGACGCTCCAACAGAGAGAGAGAGAACCCCCGGAACCCCCTGTATCCCTGAAACGCTCCAACAGAGAGAGAGAGACCCCCCTGAAGACGCTCCAACAGAGAGAGACAGACCCCCACGCTCCAACAGAGAGAGTTTGACCCCCAGAGAGCTCCAACAGAGAGAGGAAGACCCCTGTTTGATCCCTGAGAGCCCATCATCGTCCCGAGTGGAAGACAAGGGTTTGATCCACAGAGAGCCCATCATCGTCCCGAGTGGAAGACGAGGGTTTGATCCACAGAGAGCCCATGTCATCGTCCCCTGTGGAAGACGAGGGTTTGATCCACAGAGAGCTTCACTTCCAAGAAAATGTATTTAATAAGAAGCAGGTAGAATCACATCAGACCAGACCAGGGTCCAATCAATCCCAGACAGAAATCAATCGGTGACGTCGGCTATCGATTAAGACCTCCTTTCTGTCCCCCTCACCCTTCAGCGGAAGCTAATGAAGTGAGATCTTTGGAAAAGCAGCTTCCCTGGTCTGAGATAGACTGGTCTGGTACAGCAGCTTCCCTGATCTGAAATAGACTGGTCTGGTACAGCAGCCTCCCTGGTGTTGGGTCTGAGATAGACTGGTCTGGTACAGCAGCCTCCCTGGTGTTGGGTCTGAGATAGACTGGTCTGGTACAGAATCCTCCCTGGTCTGAGATAGACTGGTCTGGTACAGCAGCCTCTGGTGTTGGGTCTGAGATAGACTGGTCTGGTACAGCAGCCTCCCTGGTGTTGGGTCTGAGATAGACTGGTCTGGTACAGCAGCCTCCCTGGTCTGAGATAGACTGGCCTGGTACAGCAGCCTCTCTGGTGTTGGGTCTGAGATAGACTGGTCTGGTACAGCAGCCTCCCTGGTGTTGGGTCTGAGATAGACTGGTCTGGTACAGCAGCCTCCCTGGTCTGAGATAGACTGGTCTGGTACAGCAGCCTCCCTGGTCTGAGATAGACTGGTCTGGTACAGCAGCCTCCCTGGTCTGAGATAGACTGGCCTGGTACAGCAGCCTCCCTGGTGTTGGGTCTGAGATAGACTGGTCTGGTACAGCAGCCTCCCTGGTCTGAGATAGACTGGTCTGGTACAGCAGCCTCTCTGGCGTTGGGTCTGAGATAGACTGGCCTGGTACAGCAGCCTCCCTGGTCTGAGATAGACTGGCCTGGTACAGCAGCCTCTCTGGTGTTGGGTCTGAGATAGACTGGCCTGGTACAGCAGCCTCCCTGGTCTGAGATAGACTGGTCTGGTACAGCAGCCTCCCTGGTGTTGGGTCTGAGATAGACTGGTCTGGTACAGCAGCCTCCCTGGTCTGAGATAGACTGGTCTGGTACAGCAGCCTCTCTGGTGTTGGGTCTGAGATAGACTGGCCTGGATCATAGATACATTACATATCGGTCTGGTCCTGTCCTGCCTGCCTGCCTGTCTCTCTGTCTGTCTGTAGCACTGATAACCACCAGGGAACAGGGGCCGGCTGGGGCCAGTGGGGGCCACAGGGTAAGTGTTCTGGGAACAGGGGCCGGTTGGGGTCAGGGGGGGCCACAGGGTAAGTGTTCTGGGAACAGGGGCTGGCCGGGGCCAGTTGGGGACAGGGGGCCACAGGGTAAGTGTTCTGGGAACAGGGGCCGTCTGGGGCCGGTTGGGGACAGGGGGGGCCACAGGGTAAGTGTTCTGGGAACAGGGGCCGTCTGGGGCCAGTTGGGGACAGGGGGGGCACAGGGTAGGTGTTCTGGGAACAGGGGCTGGCACGGCCAGTTGGGGTCACAGGGGGCCACAGGGTAAGTGTTCCGGGAACAGGGGCCGGTTGGGGCCAGTGGGGGCCAAAGGGTAAGTGTTCCGGGAACAGGGGCTGTCCGGGGGCGGTTGGGGTCAGTGGGGGCCACAGGGTAAGTGTTCTGGGAACAGGGGCCGTCTGGGGCCGGTTGGGGACAGGGGGCCACAGGGTAAGTGTTCTGGGAACAGGGGCCGTCTGGGGCCAGTTGGGGACAGGGGGGGCACAGGGTAGGTGTTCTGGGAACAGGGGCTGGCCGGGGCCAGTTGGGGTCAGGGGGGGGCCACAGGGTAAGTGTTCCGGGAACAGGGGCTGTCCGGGGCCAGGGGGCCACAGGGTAAGTGTTCCGGGAACAGGGGACGGCTGGGGCCAGTGGGGGCCAAAGGGTAAGTGTTCCGGGAACAGGGGCTGTCCGGGGGCGGTTGGGGCCAGTGGGGGCCAAAGGGTAAGTGTTCCGGGAACAGGGGCTGTCCGGGGGCGGTTGGGGCCAGTGGGGGCCAAAGGGTAAGTGTTTCGGGAACAGGGGCCGGTTGGGGACAGGGGGGCCACAGGCCTTACTTCCTGATAATTTTTGTTTGTCTTGGGCTTCCAGAGAGAGAGAGAGAGAGTGAGAGAGAGAGAGAGAGAGAGACGCTCCGATCAGGCGCTCCACACAGCAGCGTCTAGACAGTATTCATGACCCAGCTGTCTGGCTCAGACACACTGACACAGCCGGGAAGATGGAAAACTCGATTAGAATTAAAACATTTCCTCTGCTGCCTCTCTCTCTGTGTCCGTCTCTGACTAGTGTTCAGTCACCAGCACAAATAAAGATGTCACTTTCATATGGTAATGAGAACGTTATCAAAATAAAAGCCCACATTTCAAAACATTGCCAATGTGGCTCGCTCATTCAAATAAAATATATGGTTGTAATATAGATATTACATTCTTTACCAAGAGGCAAAAGGCCTCCAGTGAGGAGGGGCCTGTGATTTAAAAACAATGTTTTGGGACAAAACACACATCATGACAAGAGAGACACCACAACACTACATAAAGAGAGACCTAAAGACAACAACACAGTATAGCAGCAACATTATTGGGCCCAGACAACAGCACAAAGGACAAGAAAAGGGCAAGAAGGTCGAGACAACAATACATCACGCGAAGCAGCCACAACTGTCAGTAAGAGGGTCCATGATTGAGTCTTTGAATGAAAAGACGGAGATTAAACTGTCCAGTTTGAGTGTTGGTTGCAGCTCGTTCCAGTCGCTAGCTGAAGCGAACTGAAAAGAGGAGCGACCCAGGGATGTGTGTGCTTTGGGGACCTTTAACAGAATGTGACTGACAGAACGGGTGTTGTATGTGGAGGATGAGGGCTGCAGTAGATATCTCAGATAAGGGGGGAGTGAACAGGTGTTGTATGTGGAGGATGAGGGCTGCAGTAGATATCTCAGATAAGGGGGGAGTGAACAGGTGTTGTATGTGGAGGATGAGGGCTGCAGTAGATATCTCAGATAGGGGGGAGTGAACAGGTGTTGTATGTGGAGGATGAGGGCTGCAGTAGGTATCTCAGATAGGGGGGTTTGAGGCCTAAGAGGGTTTTATAAATAAGCATCAACCAGTGGGCCTTGTGACGGGTATACAGAGATGACCAGTTTACAGAGGAGTACAGAGTGCAGTGATGGGTCCTATAAGCAGCATTGGTGGAAAATCTGATTGCAGAATGGTAAAGAACATCTAGCCGTTCGACAGCACTCTTACCTGGCGATCTATACAGTACATCTCTGTAATCCAGCATGGGTAGGGTGGTCATCTGAATCAGGGTTAGTTTGGTAGGATGGTCATCTGAATCAGGGTTAGTTTGGTAGGATGGTCATCTGAATCAGGGTTAGTTTGGTAGGATGGTCATCTGAATCAGGGTTAGTTTGGTAGGATGGTCATCTGAATCAGGGTTAGTTTGGTAGGATGGTCATCTGAATCAGGGTTAGTTTGGTAGGATGGTCATCTGAATCAGGGTTAGTTTGGTAGGATGGTCATCTGAATCAGGGTTAGTTTGGTAGGATGGTCATCTGAATCAGGGTTAGTTTGGTAGGATGGTCATCTGAATCAGGGTTAGTTTGGTAGGATGGTCATCTGAATCAGGGTTAGTTTGGCAGCTGGGGTGAAAGAGGAGAGGAAACCAAGTCTAGATTGAACTTTAGCCTGCAGCTATGACCTTAAAGGAGACAGGTTAAACAGGTCAGAGACAGGTTAAACAGGTCAGAGACAGGTTAAACAGGTCAGAGACAGGTTAAACAGGTCAGAGACAGGTTAAACAGGTCAGAGACAGGTTAAACAGGTCAGAGACAGGTTAAACAGGTCAGAGACAGGTTAAACAGGTCAGAAACAGGTTAAACAGGTCAGAGACAGGTTAAGCAGGTCAGAGACAGGTTAAACAGGTTAAGCAGGTCAGAGACAGGTTAAACAGGTCAGAGACAGGTTAAACAGGTCAGAGACAGGTTAAACAGGTCAGAGACAGGTTAAACAGGTCAGAGACAGGTTAAACAGGTCAGAGACAGGTTAAACAGGTTAAACATCCCCCTCTCCCTGGCACTTCCTGTCCTTATCCCATCCTCCCTCTCCCTGGCACTTCCTGTCCTTATCCCATCCTCCCTCTCCCTGGCACTTCCTGTCCTCATCCCATCCCCACTCTCCCTGGCACTTCCTGTCCTTATCCCATCCTCCCTCTCCCTGGCACTTCCTGTCCTCATCCCATCCCCACTCTCCCTGGCACTTCCTGTCCTTATCCCATCTCCCTCTCCCTGGCACTTCCTGTCCTTATTCCATCCTTCCTCTCCCTGGCACTTCCTGTCCTTATACCCCATCTCCCTGGCACTTCCTGTCCTTATCCCATCCTCCCTCTCCCTGGCACTTCCTGTCCTTATCCCATCCTCCCTCTCCCTGGCACTTCCTGTCCTTATCCCATCCCCACTCTCCCTGGCACTTCCTGTCCTTATTCCATCCTTCCTCTCCCTGGCACTTCCTGTTCTTATTCCATCCTCCCTCTCTACATATCCTACATCCTCCCTCTCTACATCTCCTATCTCCTCTCCCTCTCCCTCCCACTCTGTGTCCCCAGCCAGTCTAACAGAGATGTGTCCATCACTCCCTCCCACTCTGTGTCCCCAGCCAGTCTAACAGAGATGTGTCCATCACTCCCTCTCACTCTGTGTCCCCAGCCAGTCTAACAGAGATGTGTCCATCACTCCCTCCCACTCTGTGTCCCCAGCCAGTCTAACAGAGATGTGTCCATCACTCCCTCCCACTCTGTGTCCCCAGCCAGTCTAACAGAGATGTGTCCATCACTCCCTCCCACTCTGTGTCCCCAGCCAGTCTAACAGAGATGTGTCCATCACTCCCTCCCACTCTGTGTCCCCAGCCAGTCTAACAGAGATGTGTCCATCACTCCCTCCCACTCTGTGTCCCCAGCCAGTCTAACAGAGATGTGTCCATCACTCCCTCCCACTCTGTGTCCCCAGCCAGTCTAACAGAGATGTGTCCATCACTCCCTCCCACTCTGTGTCCCCAGCCAGTCTAACAGAGATGTGTCCATCACTCCCTCCCACTCTGTGTCCCCAGCCAGTCTAACAGAGATGTGTCCATCACTCCCTCCCACTCTGTGTCCCCAGCCAGTCTAACAGAGATGTGTCCATCACTCCCTCTCCCTCCCACTCTGTGTCCCCAGCCAGTCTAACAGAGATGTGTCCATCACTCCCTCCCACTCTGTGTCCCCAGCCAGTCTAACAGAGATGTGTCCATCACTCCCTCCCACTCTGTGTCCCCAGCCAGTCTAACAGAGATGTGTCCATCACTCCCTCTTCCTCCCACTCTGTGTCCCCAGCCAGTCTAACAGAGATGTGTCCATCACTCCCTCTCACTCTGTGTCTCAGCCAGTCTAACAGAGATGTGTTCCAGCAACAGATCATTATAATCATTATATAGGCCCGTGATAATGGCAGCTGCCCGGCAGCAGACTCTTTCATTAACATTCACTCTCTAGACAGATACATATTTTAAGTGCCCAGTGCTGGAGGACTTCCAATGGAGATGAGTGCCCACAATGCAGCAGGGGAGAGAGGATGTTGGGGAAAGAGAAAGAAAGGAGGAGAGAGGGAGGGAGGATGGTGGGGAAAGAGAGAAAGGAGGAGAGAGGGAGAGAGTATGGTGGGGAGAGAGGATGTTGGGGAAAGAGAGAGCGAGGGGATGGGAGACAGAGGAAAAGAGAGAGAAAGGATAAGAGAGGGAGAGATGATGTTGGGGAAAGAGAGAGAGAGAGGATGTTGGGGAAAGAGCAAGAGAGGGGATGGGAGACAGAGGAAAAGAGAGAGAAAGGATAAGAGAGGGAGAGATGATGTTGGGGAAAGAGAGAGAGAGAGGATGTTGGGGAAAGAGCAAGAGAGGGGATGGGAGACAGAGGAAAAGAGAGAGAAAGGAGAAGAGAGGGAGAGAGGATGTTGGGGAAAGAGAGAGAAAGGAGGAGAGAGGGAGGGAGGATGTTGGGGAAAGACAGAAAGGAGGAGAGAGGGAGGGAGGATGTTGAGGAAAGAGAGAGAAAGGAGGAGAGAGAATGTTGGGGAGAGAGAGAAAGGAGGAGAGAGGGAGGGAGGATGTTGGGGAGAGAGGGAGAGAGGGGGAGGATGTTGGGGAAAGAGAGAGAACACACTGAAAAAGTGAACAGCAACCGCCAAACAGCAGTGATCATTGGGGAGATGAGATGAAGTGTATGGAGGAGAGGAGAGGAGAGGAGGAAGGAGGGGAGGGGAGGGGAGGGAGGGGAGGGGAAGGAGAGGAGAGGGGGAGGACAGGAGAGGAGGAAGGAGGGGAGGGGAAGGAGAGGAGAGGAGAGCCAGCTACACCCCTCTACCACCCAGCTACACCCCCTACCACCCAGCTACACCCCTCTACCACCCAGGTACACCCCCTACCACCCAGCTACACCCCCCACCCAGCTACACCCCCTACCACCCAGCTACACCCACTACCACCCAGCTACACCCCTCAACCACCCAGCTACACCCCCTACCACCCAGCTACACCCCTCTACCACCCAGCTACACCCCCTACCAACCAGCTACACCTCCCTACCAACCAGCTACACCTCCCTACCACCAGCTACACCCCCTACCACCACCCTACCACCCTCTACCACCCAGCTACACCCCCCCTACCACCCAGCTACTCCCCCCTACCACCCAGCTACACCCAGCTGTGATGCACACTGTGGTATTTCAACTAGTAGATATGAGAGTTTATCAAAATGTAGTTTGTTTTTTAATTTTTAATTCTCTGTGGGTCTGTGTAATCTGAGGGAAATATGTATCTCTCTACATTGGGCAGGAGGTTAGGAAGTGCAGCTCAGTTTCCACCTCATTTTGTGGGCAGTGAGCACATAGCCTGTCTTCTCTTGAGAGCCAGGTCTGTCTACGGCGGCCTTTCTCAATAGCAAGGCAATGCTCACTGAGTCTGTACATAGTCAAAGCTTTCCTTAAGTTTGGGTCAGTCACAGTGGTCAGGTATTCTGCCACTGTGTTCTCTCTGTTTAGGGCCAGTCACAG
>NW_025754573.1:0-8939 GCF_021184085.1 Oncorhynchus gorbuscha | reverse complement strand
TGTCTCCTGCTCTTGTCAGAGGACATTTGTTGTCACCAGTTGTTTCTTTTTAATTATTGGGGACGGGAGTCAGGGAGAGCATATTTGTTTTAACAAGAGCTCAGTCAATGAGCCAAGACAATTCATGCAGAGTGATCAGAGTGACGAGAGGCATGCCTCTTCTTCATTTTCTTCCCATGACTAAACTCTTGCAAATTACACTGTGATCGAGTCCCAAATGGCACCCTATTCCCTGTGTAATGCACTACTTTTGACCAGGGCCCATAGGGACTTCATAGGGAATAGGGTGCCATTTGGGAAGCGGCCTCTGTGTTCTAAACAGCTGATAAATGAAGGGTGGCAGTCTGAAGCAGTTGGATTTCAGCATCACAACAACATGGGACCTGATTGGTGCAGCATGTGGATGAGCCGACAGAATGAATAATGAGAGTCTCTTTAGATAAAGAGTGTCTGAAGGACTGAGTGTTATAGTGGAACACGGTTATTATATTATATCAGCTTTCTCTATAGCAGCATGTTTTACTGACAAGACACTCTTTGATATTATACTGTGTTTCTCTCCATAGCATTGAATGTAGACACAACTAAAATGATTGATATGAAATAATCTTTCTCTTCACAGTGTAGACACAGTGTACAACACATTAGGAACACATGCTTTTTCCATGACATACGTGTGCAGACCAGGTCAATCCAGGTGAAAGCCATGATGCCGTATTAATGACACTTGTTAAATCCACTTCCATCAGTGTAGATTTTGTTTTTTTTAAACCTTTATTTAACTAGGCAAGTCAGTTAAGAACACATTCTTATTTTCAATGGCGGCCTAGGAACAGTGGGTTAACTGCCTGTTCAGGGGCAGAATGACAGATTTGTACCTTGTCAGCTCGAGGGTTCGAACTTGCAACCTTCCGGTTACTAGTCCAATGCTCTAACCACTAGGCTACCCTGCCACTAGATGAAGGAGAGTAGACAGGTTAAAGAAGGATTTTTAAGCCTTGAGACAATTGAGACATTGATTGTGTATGTGTGTCATTAAGAGGGTGAATGGGCAAGACAAAACATTTAAGTGCCTTTGAACGGGGGTATGGTAGTAGGTGCCAGGCGCACCAGTTTGTGTCAAGAACTGCAACGCTGCTGTGTTTTCACTCTCAACAGTTTCCTGTGTGTATCAAGAATGGTCCACCACCCAAAGGACATCCAGCCAACTTGACACAACTGTGGGAAGCATTGGGGCTGTTCTGAGGGCAGCAGGGGTGGATGCAAGTCAATATTAGGAAGGTGTTCCTAACTTCTTGTGCTCTCAGTGTAGAGTTCAGACATAATATCCTTGATATTGTGTTGTCCTTCCCTGCATAGCATTAAATCATGTCCGTTTCATTCGCTTTCTCCCCATGCTGCTCCACCTATGAATGTTCCCCAACAGACTCTTACCCCCCCCCCCCCACAGTTGTAAATGTGTATATATTACTATTATAATTCTTATCATTATTTTGTCTCATTCACTTCTCTTGTTATTTATATTTTTATTTGACCCTCTCTGTGGGAGCCCGGAGCATCAGGTTTCCAATATACCCTGCAATTGCATCTGTCCCTGTGACTAATACACTCCATCTCTCTATTCTTGAGACTCAACGTTCAAGATATTATACTAGTTTTCTCTCCATGCAGAGGCAAGATACATGCTTTTTTTCTCGAGGTGGCTGCATGACTAGTCCTGTATCACATCTGTCTGTATGGTTTATCTGGTATCACATCTGTCTGTATGGTTTATCTGGTATCACAGCTGTCTACATGGTTTATCTGGTATCACAGCTGTCTACATGGTTTATCTGGTATCACAGCTGTCTGTATGGTTTATCTGGTATCACAGCTGTCTACATGGTTTATCTGGTATCACAGCTGTCTGTATGGTTTATCTGGTATCACAGCTGTCTGTATGGTTTATCTGGTATCACAGCTGTCTGTATGGTTTATCTGGTATCACAGCTGTCTGTATGGTTTATCTGGTATCACATCTGTCTACATGGTTTATCTGGTATCACAGCTGTCTGTATGGTTTATCTGGTATCACAGCTGTCTACATGGTTTATCTGGTATCACAGCTGTCTACATGGTTTATCTGGTATCACAGCTGTCTACATGGTTTATCTGGTATCACAGCTGTCTGCATGGTTTATCTGGTATCACAGCTGTCTGTATGGTTTATCTGGTATCACATCTGTCTGTATGGTTTATCTGGTATCACATCTGTCTGTATGGTTTATCTGGTATCACAGCCGTCTGCATGGTTTATCTGGTATCACATCTGTCTGTATGGTTTATCTGGTATCACAGCTGTCTGTATGGTTTATCTGGTATCACAGCTGTCTGCATGGTTTATCTGGTATCACAGCTGTCTGCATGGTTTATCTGGTATCACAGCTGTCTGTATGGTTTATCTGGTATCACAGCTGTCTGTATGGTTTATCTGGTATCACATCTGTCTGTATGGTTTATCTGGTATCACATCTGTCTGTATGGTTTATCTGGTATCACAGCTGTCTGTATGGTTTATCTGGTATCACTGCTGTCTGTATGGTTTATCTGGTATCACATCTGTCTGTATGGTTTATCTGGTATCACATCTGTCTGTATGGTTTATCTGGTATCACTGCTGTCTGTATGGTTTATCTGGTATCACATCTGTCTGTATGGTTTATCTGGTATCACATCTGTCTGTATGGTTTATCTGGTATCACAGCTGTCTGTATGGTTTATCTGGTATCACATCTGTCTGTATGGTTTATCTGGTATCACATCTGTCTGTATGGTTTATCTGGTATCACAGCTGTCTGTATGGTTTATCTGGTATCACATCTGTCTGTATGGTTTATCTGGTATCACTGCTGTCTGTATGGTTTATCTGGTATCACAGCTGTCTGTATGGTTTATCTGGTATCACTGCTGTCTGTATGGTTTATCTGGTATCACATCTGTCTGTATGGTTTATCTGGTATCACTGCTGTCTGTATGGTTTATCTGGTATCACATCTGTCTGTATGGTTTATCTGGTATCACATCTGTCTGTATGGTTTATCTGGTATCACAGCTGTATGGTTTATCTGTATGGTTTATCTGGTATCACATCTGTCTGTATGGTTTATCTGGTATCACATCTGTCTGTATGGTTTATCTGGTATCACAGCTGTCTGTATGGTTTATCTGGTATCACATCTGTCTGTATGGTTTATCTGGTATCACATCTGTCTGTATGGTTTATCTGGTATCACATCTGTCTGTATGGTTTATCTGGTATCACAGCTGTCTGTATGGTTTATCTGGTATCACATCTGTCTGTATGGTTTATCTGGTATCACATCTGTCTGCATGGTTTATCTGGTATCACAGCTGTCTGTATGGTTTATCTGGTATCACATCTGTCTGTATGGTTTATCTGGTATCACATCTGTCTGTATGGTTTATCTGGTATCACAGCTGTCTGTATGGTTTATCTGGTATCACAGCTGTCTGTATGGTTTATCTGGTATCACAGCTGTCTGTATGGTTTATCTGGTATCACATCTGTCTGTATGGTTTATCTGGTATCACATCTGTCTGTATGGTTTATCTGGTATCACAGCTGTCTGTATGGTTTATCTGGTATCACAGCTGTCTGTATGGTTTATCTGGTATCACAGCTGTCTGTATGGTTTATCTGGTATCACAGCTGTCTGTATGGTTTATCTGGTATCACAGCTGTCTACATGGTTTATCTGGTATGGTATGGTTTATCTGGTATCACAGCTGTCTGTATGGTTTATCTGGTATCACATCTGTCTGTATGGTTTATCTGGTATCACAGCTGTCTGTATGGTTTATCTGGTATCACAGCTGTCTGTATGGTTTATCTGGTATCACAGCTGTCTGTATGGTTTATCTGGTATCACAGCTGTCTACATGGTTTATCTGGTATCACAGCTGTCTTATCTATGGTTTATCTGGTATCACAGCTGTCTGTATGGTTTATCTGGTATCACAGCTGTCTGTATGGTTTATCTGGTATCACAGCTGTCTGTATGGTTTATCTGGTATCACAGCTGTCTGTATGGTTTATCTGGTATCACAGCTGTCTGTATGGTTTATCTGGTATCACAGCTGTCTGCATGGTTTATCTGGTATCACATCTGTCTGTATGGTTTATCTGGTATCACAGCTGTCTGTATGGTTTATCTGGTATCACAGCTGTCTGTATGGTTTATCTGGTATCACAGCTGTCTGTATGGTTTATCTGGTATCACAGCTGTCTGTATGGTTTATCTGGTATCACAGCTGTCTGCATGGTTTATCTGGTATCACAGCTGTCTGTATGGTTTATCTGGTATCACAGCTGTCTGTATGGTTTATCTGGTATCACAGCTGTCTGTATGGTTTATCTGGTATCACAGCTGTCTGTATGGTTTATCTGGTATCACAGCTGTCTGTATGGTTTATCTGGTATCACAGCTGTCTGTGGTTTATCTGGTATCACAGCTGTCTATGGTTTATCTGGTATCACAGCTGTCTGTATGGTTTATCTGGTATCACAGCTGTCTGTATGGTTTATCTGGTATCACAGCTGTCTACATGGTTTATCTGGTATCACAGCTGTCTGTATGGTTTATCTGGTATCACAGCTGTCTGTATGGTTTATCTGGTATCACAGCTGTCTGTATGGTTTATCTGGTATCACAGCTGTCTGTATGGTTTATCTGGTATCACAGCTGTCTGCATGGTTTATCTGGTATCACAGCTGTCTGTATGGTTTATCTGGTATCACAGCTGTCTGTATGGTTTATCTGGTATCACAGCTGTCTGCATGGTTTATCTGGTATCACATCTGTCTGTATGGTTTATCTGGTATCACATCTGTCTGTATGGTTTATCTGGTATCACAGCTGTCTGTATGGTTTATCTGGTATCACATCTGTCTGTATGGTTTATCTGGTATCACAGCTGTCTGCATGGTTTATCTGGTATCACAGCTGTCTGTATGGTTTATCTGGTATCACAGCTGTCTGTATGGTTTATCTGGTATCACAGCTGTCTGTATGGTTTATCTGGTATCACAGCTGTCTGCATGGTTTATCTGGTATCACAGCTGTCTGTATGGTTTATCTGGTATCACAGCTGTCTGTATGGTTTATCTGGTATCACAGCTGTCTGTATGGTTTATCTGGTATCACAGCTGTCTGTATGGTTTATCTGGTATCACAGCTGTCTGCATGGTTTATCTGGTATCACAGCTGTCTGTATGGTTTATCTGGTATCACAGCTGTCTGCATGGTTTATCTGGTTTATCTGGTTTATCTGGTATCACAGCTGTCTGCATGGTTTATCTGGTATCACAGCTGTCTGCTGTCTGTATGGTTTATCTGGCTGTTTGGTTTATCTGGTATCACAGCTGTCTGCATGGTTTATCTGGTATCACAGCTGTCTGTATGGTTTATCTGGTATCACAGCTGTCTGTATGGTTTATCTGGTATCACAGCTGTCTGTATGGTTTATCTGGTATCACAGCTGTCTGTATGGTTTATCTGGTATCACAGCTGTCTGTATGGTTTATCTGGTATCACAGCTGTCTGTATGGTTTATCTGGTATCACAGCTGTCTGCATGGTTTATCTGGTATCACAGCTGTCTGTATGGTTTATCTGGTATCACAGCTGTCTGCATGGTTTATCTGGTATCACAGCTGTCTGTATGGTTTATCTGGTATCACAGCTGTCTGTATGGTTTATCTGGTATCACAGCTGTCTGTATGGTTTATCTGGTATCACAGCTGTCTGCATGGTTTATCTGGTATCACAGCTGTCTGTATGGTTTATCTGGTATCACAGCTGTCTGTATGGTTTATCTGGTATCACAGCTGTCTGTATGGTTTATCTGGTATCACAGCTGTCTGTATGGTTTATCTGGTATCACAGCTGTCTGTATGGTTTATCTGGTATCACAGCTGTCTGCATGGTTTATCTGGTATCACAGCTGTCTGGTATGGTTTGGTTTATCTGGTATCACAGCTGTCTGTATGGTTTATCTGGTTTATCACAGCTGTCTGCATGGTTTATCTGGTATCACAGCTGTCTGTATGGTTTATCTGGTATCACAGCTGTCTGTATGGTTTATCTGGTATCACAGCTGTCTGCATGGTTTATCTGGTATCACAGCTGTCTGTATGGTTTATCTGGTATCACAGCTGTCTGTATGGTTTATCTGGTATCACAGCTGTCTGTATGGTTTATCTGGTATCACAGCTGTCTGTATGGTTTATCTGGTATCACAGCTGTCTGTATGGTTTATCTGGTATCACAGCTGTCTGTATGGTTTATCTGGTATCACAGCTGTCTGTATGGTTTATCTGGTATCACAGCTGTCTGTATGGTTTATCTGGTATCACAGCTGTCTGTATGGTTTATCTGGTATCACAGCTGTCTGTATGGTTTATCTGGTATCACATCTGTCTGTATGGTTTATCTGGTATCACAGCTGTCTGTATGGTTTATCTGGTATCACAGCTGTCTGCATGGTTTATCTGGTATCACAGCTGTCTGTATGGTTTATCTGGTATCACAGCTGTCTGTATGGTTTATCTGGTATCACAGCTGTCTGTATGGTTTATCTGGTATCACAGCTGTCTGTATGGTTTATCTGGTATCACAGCTGTCTGTATGGTTTATCTGGTATCACAGCTGTCTGTATGGTTTATCTGGTATCACAGCTGTCTGTATGGTTTATCTGGTATCACAGCTGTCTGTATGGTTTATCTGGTATCACAGCTGTCTGCATGGTTTATCTGGTATCACAGCTGTCTGCATGGTTTATCTGGTATCACAGCTGTCTGTATGGTTTATCTGGTATCACAGCTGTCTGTATGGTTTATCTGGTATCACAGCTGTCTGCATGGTTTATCTGGTATCACAGCTGTCTGTATGGTTTATCTGGTATCACAGCTGTCTGCATGGTTTATCTGGTATCACAGCTGTCTGTATGGTTTATCTGGTATCACAGCTGTCTGTATGGTTTATCTGGTATCACAGCTGTCTGCATGGTTTATCTGGTATCACAGCTGTCTGGTATCACAGCTGTCTGCATGGTTTATCTGGTATCACAGCTGTCTGCATGGTTTATCTGGTATCACAGCTGTCTGCATGGTTTATCTGGTATCACAGCTGTCTGTCTGCATGGTTTATCTGGTATCATGGTTTTTATCTGGTATCACAGCTGTCTGCATGGTTTATGGTTTATCTGGTATCACAGCTGTCTGTATGGTTTATCTGGTATCACAGCTGTCTGTCTGTATGGTTTATCTGGTATCACAGCTGTCTGTATGGTTTATCTGGTATCACAGCTGTCTGCATGGTTTATCTGGTATCACAGCTGTCTACATGGTTTATCTGGTATCACAGCTGTCTGCATGGTTTATCTGGTATCACAGCTGTCTGTATGGTTTATCTGGTATCACAGCTGTCTGTATGGTTTATCTCTGCATGTATCACACAGCTGTCATGGTTTATCTGGTATCACAGGTTTGGTTTATCTGGTATCACAGCTGTCTGCATGGTTTATCTGGTTTGGTTTATCTGGTATCACAGCTGTCTGCATGGTTTATCTGGTATCACAGCTGTCTGTATGGTTTATCTGGTATCACAGCTGTCTGCATGGTTTATCTGGTATCACAGCTGTCTGTATGGTTTATCTGTATGGTTTATCTGGTATCACAGCTGTCTGTATGGTGGTATCACAGCTCTGGTATCACACAGCTGTCTGTATGGTTTATCTGGTATCACAGCTGTCTGTATGGTTTATCTGGTATCACAGCTGTCTGTATGGTTTATCTGGTATCACAGCTGTCTGTATGGTTTATCTGGTATCACAGCTGTCTGTATGGTTTATCTGGTATCACATCTGTCTGTATGGTTTATCTGGTATCACAGCTGTCTGTATGGTTTATCTGGTATCACAGCTGTCTGCATGGTTTATCTGGTATCACAGCTGTCTGTATGGTTTATCTGGTATCACAGCTGTCTGTATGGTTTATCTGGTATCACAGCTGTCTGTATGGTTTATCTGGTATCACAGCTGTCTGTATGGTTTATCTGGTATCACAGCTGTCTGGTATCATGGTTTATCTGGTATCACAGCTGTCTGTATGGTTTATCTGGTATCACAGCTGTCTGTATGGTTTATCTGGTATCACAGCTGTCTGCATGGTTTATCTGGTATCACAGCTGTCTGCATGGTTTATCTGGTATCACAGCTGTCTGCATGGTTTATCTGGTATCACAGCTGTCTGTATGGTTTATCTGGTATCACAGCTGTCTGCATGGTTTATCTGGTATCACAGCTGTCTGCATGGTTTATCTGGCATCACAGCTGTCTGTATGGTTTATCTGGTATCACAGCTGTCTGCATGGTTTATCTGGTATCACAGCTGTCTGCATGGTTTATCTGGTATCACAGCTGTCTGCATGGTTTATCTGGTATCACAGCTGTCTACATGGTTTATCTGGTATCACAGCTGTCTGTATGGTTTATCTGGTATCACAGCTGTCTGTATGGTTTATCTGGTATCACAGCTGTCTACATGGTTTATCTGGTATCACAGCTGTCTACATGGTTTATCTGGTATCACAGCTGTCTACATGGTTTATCTGGTATCACAGCTGTCTGTATGGTTTATCTGGTATCACAGCTGTCTACATGGTTTATCTGGTATCACAGCTGTCTTATCTGGTATCACAGCTGTGGTTTATCTGGTATCACAGCTGTCTACATGGTTTATCTGGTATCACAGCTGTCTACATGGTTTATCTGGTATCACAGCTGTCTGTATGGTTTATCTGGTATCACAGCTGTCTGTATGGCTTTATCTTATCTGGTATCACAGCTGCCCGTATGTGGTTTATCTGGTATCACAGCTGT
>NW_025754572.1:0-8939 GCF_021184085.1 Oncorhynchus gorbuscha | reverse complement strand
CTGAGCGATTAGTGCTTTTTGGGAGTCAGTTCAGTTTCGGTTCGTTAAATGCATTATGCAGGTTGAATACAGCAACAATAATAAAAATAAAACATGTATAAAAGTCCTAAGATGGTAGTCATAGCTGCGGAAGTAGTTTGTGGATGGGGGTTGACCACTTGCTTTGTACCTCCTCCTCCAGGAGGTGCTGCACCCCCTACTTCCTGTGACTGCCATTACTGCTGACCACTTATTAACCATCACTTATTCACATGACTTTAACACAATATTTGTTTTATTAGATTACTTATGTCATTCCAAGTCATCATCTCATCTCTACAGAGCTGTTGCCGATGCTGTCTGACAAAACCATTATTTTAGCAGTTCTTCGGAGTAAATAGGGCAACACTTTTATCATGTATTTTCAGTCTTGTGAAGCAACTGCGCTCTATTCTTCATGATCACGCGTTCCCTCAGTCTCCCTGTCTGCTCTGCACAGACCGGACAAGTTTAAGAGGGCCCGCAATGGATTATGGTCATTGTAGATTATTATCACGTTTTCTGAGCTAAACTATGTAGAATATTGGCCTGTTGGAAACGACAACATCGCACAGTTCAGGCTTGATCTGATTTATCATTACAGAAACTGCTTATCGAGCAGTATAATTGAACTTCCCGGGTCTCTCTCTCTCACACACACACACACACACACACACACACACACACACACACACACACACACACACACACACACACACACACACACACACACACACACACACACACACACACACACACACACACACACACACACACACACACCTACTTCCCAGTTCTCACACACACACGGCTACATCCCAGTTCTCACACACATGGCTTCTTCCCAGTTCTCACACCCACGAATACTACCCAGTTCTCACACACACAAATACTTCCCAGTTCTCACACACACACACGGCTACTTCCCAGTTCTCACACACACACGGCTACTTCCCAGTTCTCACACCCACGAATACTTCCCAGTTCTCACACACACACGGCTACTTCCCAGTTCTCACACAAACGGCTACTTCCCAGTTCTCACAACCACGAATACTTCCCAGTTCTCACAACCACGAATACTTCCCAGTTCTCACACACACACGGCTACTTCCCAGTTCTCACACACACGGCTACTTCCCAGTTCTCACACACACGGCTACTTCCCAGTTCTCACACACACGGCTACTTCCCAGTTCTCACACACACGGCTACTTCCCAGTTCTCACACACGGCTACTTCCCAGTTCTCACACACACAGCTACTTCCCAGTTCTCTCACCCATCGCTTCTTCCCAGTTCTCACACTCACACAAATCAAATTGTATTGGTCACATACATATGGTTAGCAGATGTTAATGCGAGTGTAGCGAAATGCTTGTGCTTCTAGTTCCGTACCGTGCAGTAATATCTAACAAGTAATCTAACAATTTCACAACAACTACCTTATACACACACAAGTGAAAAGGAATGAATAAGAAAATGTACATATAAATATATGGATGAGTGATGGCCGAACGGCAAAGGCAAGCTGCAGTAGATGGTATAGAGTACAGTATATACATATGAGATGAATAATGTAGGGTATGTAAACATTATATAAAGTGGAATTGTTTATTAGTGACTAGTGATACATTTATTACATCCAATTTTTAATTATTAAAGTGACTAGACATTTGAGTCAGTATGTTGGCAGCAGCCACTCAATGTTAGTGATGGCTGTTTAACAGTCTGATGGCCTTGAGATAGAAGTTGTTTTTCAGTCTCTTGGTCCCTGCTTTGATGCACCTGTACGGACCTCGCCTTCTGGATGATAGCGGGGTGAACAGGCAGTGGCTCGGGTGGTTGTTATCCTTGATGATCTTTTTGGCCTTCCTGTGACATTGGGTGATGTAGGTGTCCTGGAGGAGCAGGTAGTTTGCCCCGGTGATGTGTTGTGCAGACCTCACTACCCTCTGGAGAGCCTTGCGGTTGTGGGCGGAGCAGTTGCTGTACCAGGCGGTGATACAGCCCGACAGGATGCTCTTGATTGCGCATCTGTAAAGGTTTGTGGGTGTTTTTGGTGACAAGCCAAATTTCTTCAGCCTCCTGAGGTTGAAGAGGCGCTGTTGCGCCTTCTTCACCATGTTGTCTGTGCAGTTGGACCATTTCAGTTTGTCTGTGATGTGTACGCCGAGGAACTAAAACCTTTACACCTTCTCCACTACTGTCCTGTCGATGTGGATAGGGGAGTGCTCCCTCCACTGTTTCCTGAAGTCCACGATCATCTCCTTTGTTTTGTTGACGTTGAGTGTGAGATTGTTTTCCTGACACCACACTCCGAGGGCCCCACCTCCTCCCTGTAGGTCGTTTTGTCGTTGTTGGTATTCAAGCCTACCACTGTAGCGTCGTCTGCAAACTTGATGATTGAGTTGGAGCGTGCATGGCCACGCAGTCATGGGTAAACAGGGAGTACAGGAGGGGGCTGAGAACACACCCTTGTGGGGCCCCAGTGTTGAGGATCAGCGGGGTAGAGACGTTGTTTCCGACACTCACAACCTGGGGGGGCGGCCTGTCAGAAAGTCCAGGACCCAGTTGCACAGTGCGGGGTCGAGACCCAGGGTGTGTTAAATGCTGAGCTGTAGTCGATGAACAGCATTCTTACATATGGACCTATTGGGGCGGTAAGCAAATTGGAGTGGGTCTAGGGTGTCAGGTAGGGTGGAGGTGATATAATCCTTGACTTGTCTCTCAAAGCACTTCATGATGACGGAAGTGAGTGCTACTTACCTAGTTATTTACCTCAGTTACCTTAGCTTTCTTGGGAACAGGAACAATGGTGGCCCTCTTGAAGCATGTGGGAACAGCAGACTGGGATAGGGATTGATTGAGTATGTCCGTAAACACACTAGCCAGCTGATCTGCGCATGCTATGAGGACGCAGCTAGGGATGCCGTCTGGGCCGGCAGCCTAGCGAGGGTTAACACGTTTAAATGTGTTACTCACATTTGAAGGAGAGTCTGCAGGTTTTGGTAGCGGGCCGTGTCAGTGGCACTGTATTGTCCTCAAAGCGAGCAAAGATGTTGTTTCGTTTGTCTGGGAGCAAGATTTCGGGGTCCGTGACGGGGCTGATGTTCTTTTTGTAGTTCGTGATTGACTGTAGACCCTGTCACATACCTCTCGTGTGTGAGCCGTTGAATTGCGACTATACTTTGTCTCTATACTGACGCTTAGCTTGTTTGATTGCCTTGTGGAGGGAATAGCTACACTGTTTGTATTCGGTCATGTTTCCGGTCACCTTGCCCTGATTAAAAGCAGTGGAATCTTGAAGCGTGGAATCAGATTGGTCGGACCAGCGTTGAACAGACCTGAGCACGGGTGTTTCCTGTTTTAGTTTTTGTCTATAGGCAGGAAGCAACTAAATGCAGTTGTGGTCAGATCTGCCGAAAGGAGGGCGAGGGAGGGCTTTGTATGCGTCGCGGAAGTTAAAGTAACAATGATCCAGAATTTTCCCAGCCCGGGTTAGGCATTCGATATGTGGGGGTGCACGACTGTGATTAGAATCGAAGAGAAGTCTCTTGGCAGATAATGCGGCCAGCATTTGATTGTAAGGAATTCTAGGTCAGGTGAACAAAAGGACTTGAGTGTCATGCAGGTGATAGAGGACCCAAAAGCGACTTAACAGAAACAGAGTTTATTCAAGTCCAAACAGGGAATAACAGAAATCCTCTAGTCTGTAGAGGGGAATAACAAGAGAAGCGGCCACAGACTGCAGGTCGCTTCGGGTAGGCGCAGGCCGTAGTTGACAGAGACACCTGCTCACACGCAGCATCTGATGAAGGCAAAAAACACGACAGGACAGGGCGAAACACAATCACAGCACGGTGAATACTAAACAAGGAACCGACGGGACAGGAACGGAACACAAAGGAATAAGTAGGGACTCCAATCAGGGGAAAGGATCGGGAACAGGTGTGGGAAGACTAAATGATGATTAGGGAATAGGAACAGCTGGGAGCAGGAACGGAACGATAGAGAGAAGAGAGAGCGAGAGAGTGAGAGAGGGAGGGGGAGAGAGAGGGATAGAAAGAGGGAAAGAACCTAATAAGACCAGCAGAGGGAAACGAATAGAATGGGGAGCACAGGGACGAGACATGATAATAAATGACAAACATGACAGTACCCCCACTCACCGAGCGCCTCCTGGCGCACTCGAGGAGGAATCCTGGCGGCAACGGAGGAAATCATCGATGAGTGAACGGTCCAGCACGTCCGAGACGGGACCCAACTCCTCTCCTCAGGACCGTAACCTCCCAATCCACTAAGTATTGGTGACCCCGTCCCCGAGAACGCATGTCCATGATCTTATGTACCTTGTAAATAGGTGCGCTCTCGACAAGGACGGGAGGGGGAGGGAAGACGAACGGGGGTGCGAAGAAAGGGCTTAACACAGGAGACATGGAAGACAGGATGGACGCGACGAAGATGTCGCGGAAGAAGCAGTCGCACAGCGACAGGATTGACGACCTGGGAGACACGGAACGGACCAATGAACCGCGGAGTCAACTTACGAGAAGCTGTCGTAAGAGGAAGGTTGCGAGTGGAAAGCCACACTCTCTGGCCGCAACAATACCTTGGACTCTTAATCCTGCGTTTATTGGCGGCTCTCACCGTCTGTGCCCTGTAACGGCAAAGTGCAGACCTCACCCTCCTCCAGGTGCGCTCACAACGTTGGACAAACGCTTGAGCGGAGGGAACGCTGGACTCGGCAAGCTGGGATGAGAACAGAGGAGGCTGGTAACCCAGACTACTCTGAAACGGAGATAACCCGGTAGCAGACGAAGGAAGCGAATTGTGAGCGTATTCTGCCCAGGGGAGCTGTTCTGCCCAAGACGCAGGGTTTCTGAAAGAAAGACTGCGTAGTATGCGACCAATCGTCTGATTGGCCCTCTGCTTGACCGTTAGACTGGGGATGAAACCCGGAAGAGAGACTGACGGACGCACCAATCAAACGACAGAACTCCCTCCAAAACTGTGACGTGAATTGCGGGCCTCTGTCTGAAACGGCGTCTAACGGAAGGCCATGAATTCTGAATACATTCTCAATAATGATTTGTGCCGTCTCCTAGCGGAAGGAAGTTTAGCGAGGGGAATGAAATGTGCCGCCTTAGAGAACCTATCGACAACCGTAAGAATCACAGTCTTCCCCGCAGACAAAGGCAGACCGGTAATGAAGTCTAAGGCGATGTGAGACCATGGTCGAGAAGGAATGGGGAGCGGTCTGAGACGACCGGCAGGAGGAGAGTTACCCGACTTAGTCTGCGCGCAGTCCGAACAAGCAGCCACGAAACGGCGCGTGTCACGCTCCTGAGTCGGCCACCAAAAGCGCTGGCGAATAGACGCAAGAGTGCCTCGAACACCGGGATGACCAGCTAACTTGGCAGAGTGAGCCCACTGAAGAACAGCCAGACGAGTGGAAACAGGAACGAAAAGGAGGTTACTAGGACAAGCGCGCTGCGACGCAGTGTGCGTGAGTGCTTGCTTAACCTGTCTTTCAATTCCCCAGACTGTTAACCCGACAACACGCCCATAAGGAAGAATCCCCGGGATCAGTAGAAACCACAGAAGAACTAAACAGACGGGATAAGGCATCAGGCTTGGTGTTCTTGCTACCCGGACGGTAAGAAATCACAAACTCGAAACGAGCGAAAAACAACGCCCAACGAGCTTGACGGGCATTAAGTCGTTTGGCAGAACGGATGTACTCAAGGTTCTTATGGTCTGTCCAAACGACAAAAGGAACGGTCGCCCCTCCAACCACTGTCGCCATTCGCCTAGGGCTAAGCGGATGGCGAGCAGTTCACGGTTACCCACATCATAGTTGCGCTCAGATGGCGACAGGCGATGAGAAAAATAAGCGCAAGGATGAACCTTATCGTCAGACTGGAAGCGCTGGGATAGAATGGCTCCCACGCCTACCTCTGAAGCGTCAACCTCGACAATGAATTGTCTAGTGACGTCAGGAGTAACGAGGATAGGAGCGGACGTAAAACGTTCTTTTAGAAGATCAAAAGCTCCCTGGGCGGAACCGGACCACTTAAAACACGTCTTGACAGAAGTAAGAGCTGTGAGAGGGGCAGCAACTTGACCGAAATTACGAATGAAACGCCGATAGAAATTAGCGAAACCTAAAAGCGCTGCAACTCGACACGTGACCTTGGAACGGGCCAATCACTGACAGCTTGGACCTTAGCGGAATCCATCTGAATGCCTTCAGCGGAAATAACGGAACCGAGAAAAGTAACGGAGGAGACATGAAAAGAGCACTTCTCAGCCTTAACGTAGAGACAATTCTCTAAAAGGCGCTGTAGAACACGTCGAACGTGCTGAACATGAATCTCGAGTGACGGAGAAAAAATCAGGATATCGTCAAGATAGACAAAAACAAAGATGTTCAGCATGTCTCTCAGAACATCATTAACTAATGCCTGAAAAACAGCTGGCGCATTGGCGAGACCGAACGGCAGAACCCGGTACTCAAAATGCCTAACGGAGTGTTAAACGCCGTTTTCCACTCGTCCCCTCTCTGATGCGCACGAGATGGTAAGCGTTACGAAGGTCCAACTTAGTAAAGCACCTGGCTCCCTGCAGAATCTCGAAGGCTGATGACATAAGGGGAAGCGGATAACGATTCTTAACCGTTATGTCATTCAGCCCTCGATAATCCACGCAGGGGCGCAGAGTACCGTCCTTCTTCTTAACAAAAGAACCCCGCCCCGGCCGGAGAAGAAGAAGGCACTATGGTACCGCGTCAAGAGACACAGACAAATAATCCTCGAGAGCCTTACGTTCGGGAGCCGACAGAGAGTATAGTCTACCTCGAGGAGGAGTGGTCCCCGGAAGGAGATCAATACTACAATCATAATGACCGGTGAGGAGGAAGGGAGTTGGCTCGGGACCGACTGAAGACCGTGCGCAGATCATGATATTCCTCCGGCACTCCTGTCAAATCGCCAGGTTCCTCCTGAGAAGTAGGGACAGAAGAAACGGGAGGGATGGCAGACATTAAACACTTCACATGACAAGAAACGTTCCAGGATAGGATAGAATTACTAGACCAATTAATAGAAGGATTATGACATACTAGCCAGGGATGACCCAAAACAACAGGTGTAAACGGTGAACGGAAAATCAAAAAAGAAATAGTCTCACTGTGGTTACCAGATACTGTGAGAGTTAAAGGTAGTGTCTCAAATTTGATACTGGGAAGATGACTACCATCTAAGGCAAACATGGGCGTAGGCTTGTCTAACGGTCTGAAAGGAATGTTATGTTTCCGAACCCATGCTTCGTCCATGAAACAACCCTCAGCCCCAGAGTCAATCAAGGCACTGCATGTAGCACCCGAACCGGTCCAGCGTAGATGGACCGACATAGTAGTACAAGATCTAGATGAAGAGACCTGAGTAGTAGCGCTCACCAGTAGCCCTCCGCTTACTGATGGGCTCTGGCCTCTTACTGGACATGAATTAACAAAATGTCCAGCAACTCCGCAATAGAGGCACAGGCGGTTGGTGATCCTCCGTTCCCTCTCCTTAGTCGAGATGCGAATCGCTCCCAGCTGCATGGGCTCAGTCTCAAAGCCAGAGGAGGGAGATGGTTGCGATGCGGAGCAGGGAAACACCGTTGATGCGAGCTCTCTTCCACGAGCCCGGTGACGAAGATCTACCCGTCGTTCTATGCGGATGGCGAGAGCAATCAAAGAGTCCACATCTGAAGGAACCTCCCGGGAGAGAATCTCATCCTTAACCACTGCGTGGAGTCCCTCCAGAAAACGAGCGAGCAGCGCCGGCTCGTTCCACTCACTAGAGGCAGCAAGAGTGCGAAACTCAATAGAATAATCCGTTATGGACCGTTCACCTTGGCATAAGGAAGCCAGGGCCCTAGAAGCCCCCCTACCAAAAACTGAACGGTCAAAAACCCGAATCATCTCCTCTTTAAAGTTCTGGAACTTGTTAGAGCAATCAGCCCTTGCCTCCCAGATAGCTGTGCCCCATTCTCGAGCCCGGCCAGTAAGGAGTGAAATGACGTAAGCAACCCGAGCTCTCTCTCTAGAGTATGTGTTGGGTTGGAGAGAGAACACAATCTCACACTGCGTGAGAAAGGAGCGGCACTCAGTGGGCTGCCCGGAGTAGCAAGGTGGGTTATTAACCCTAGGTTCTGGAGGCTCGGCAGGCCAGGAAGTAACAGGTGGCACGAGACGTAGACTCTGGAACTGTCCAGAGAGGTCGGAAACCTGAGCGGCCAGGTTCTCCACGGCATGGCGAGCAGCAGACAATTCCTGCTCGTGTCTGCCGAGCATGGCTCCTTGGATCTTGACGGCAGTGTAACGAGCGTCTGAAGTCGCTGGGTCCATTTACTGGTCGGTTCCTTCTGTCATGCAGGTGATAGAGGACCCAAAAGCGACTTAACAGAAACAGAGTTTATTCAAGTCCAAACAGGGAATAACAGAAATCCTCTAGTCTGTAGAGGGAATAACAAGAGAAGCGGCCACAGACTGCAGGTCCCGGGTAGGCGCAGGCCGTAGTTGACAGAGACACCTGCTCACACGCAGCATCTGATGAAGGCAAAAAACACGACAGGACAGGGCGAAACACAATCACAGCACGGTGAATACTAAACAAGGAACCGACGGGACAGGAACGGAACACAAAGGAATAAGTAGGGACTCCAATCAGGGAAAGGATCGGGAACAGGTGTGGGAAGACTAAATGATGATTAGGGAATAGGAACAGCTGGGAGCAGGAACGGAACGATAGAGAGAAGAGAGGAGAGCGAGAGAGTGAGAGAGGGAGGGAGAGAGAGGGATAGAAAGAGGGAAAGAACCTAATAAGACCAGCAGAGGGAAACGAATAGAATGGGGAGCACAGGGACGAGACATGA
>NW_025754571.1:7500-8942 GCF_021184085.1 Oncorhynchus gorbuscha | reverse complement strand
CCTGGCTCTGTGAGCTTCTCTACCACAGTCCTGGCTCTGTGAGCCTCTCTACCACAGTCCTGGCTCTGTAGGCCTCTCTACCACAGTCTGGTTCTGGCCAGGCTTCACTGCTGATCCTGGTTCTGTGAGCTTCTCTACCCCGCAGTCCACGTTTCACAGCCAGGCCTCTCTACCACAGTCCTGGCTCTGTGAGCCTCTCTACCACAGTCCTGGTTCTGTGAGCTTCTCTACCACAGTCCTGGCTCTGTGAGCCTCTCTACCACAGTCCTGGCTCTGTGAGCCTCTCTACCACAGTCCTGGTTCTGTGAGCTTCTCTACCACAGTCCTGGCTCTGTGAGCTTCTCTACCACAGTCCTGGCTCTGTGAGCCTCTCTACCACAGTCGTGGTTCTGTGAGCTTCTCTACCACAGTCCTGGCTCTGTGAGCCTCTCTACCACAGTCCTGGCTCTGTGAGCTTCCCTACCACAGTCCTGGCTCTGTGAGCCTCTCTACCACAGTCCTGGCTCTGTGAGCTTCTCTACCACAGTTCTGGCTCTGTGAACCTCTCTACCACAGCCCTGGCTCTGTGAGCCTCTCTACCACAGCCCTGGCTCTGTGAACCTCTCTACCACAGCCCTGGCTCTGTGAGCCTCTGCCACAGCCCTGGCTCTGTGAGCCTCTCTACCACAGACCTGGCTCTGTGAGCCTCTCTACCACAGCCCTGGCTCTGTGAGCCTCTGCTACAGCCAGCCCTGGCTCTGTGAGCCTCTCTACCACAGCCCTGGCTCTGTGAGCCTCTCTACCAGAGCCCTGGCTCTGTGAGCTTCTCTACTACAGCCCTGGCTCTGTGAACCTCTCTACCACAGTCCTGGTTCTGTGAACCTCTCTACCACAGCCCTGGCTCTGTGAACTTCTCTACCACAGCCCTGGCTCTGTGAACCCTCTCTACCACAGCCCTGGGCTCTGTGAACCTCTGCCACAGCCCTGGCTCTGTGAACCTCTCTACCACAGCCCTGGCTCTGTGAACCTCTGCCACAGCCCTGGCTCTGGGTGAGCCTCTACCACTTCCTTCTGTATGTCCTTGTGTTTTTGGTAAAGAAATGTGAATGTTTTTGGAGTGTTTAAGGTTTCTCCTCTCCTCTTTGTTGGAGGTCTGTTTCTATAATCCTGATCTGGTTCCTCTGGTGCCTGCCTCCAGATGCTCTTAAATCTGCCGTTACCACATTGACGTTTTCCAGATGGTGAGCCGACAAGGCAGACTCGGCCCAGAATCTAGTCTGACGCAGGGGATATGGAAGAAAACACATGCAGAACTTTGAGATACACACTAACTACTAGCTCAGTTACACAGGATACATACACTGTTATAGGAAACACATGCAGACTGTGGCTCTGATACATACCGTTCTAGAGCAGCATGTGACATGGCTCTGATAGCATACACTGTTCTAGAACACATGCAG
>NW_025754571.1:0-2500 GCF_021184085.1 Oncorhynchus gorbuscha | reverse complement strand
GTGTGTGTGTGTGTGTGTGTGTGTGTGTGTGTGTGTGTGTGTGTGTGTGTGTGTGTGTGTGTGTGTGTGTGTGTGTGTGTGTGTGTGTGTGTGTGTGTGTGTGTGTTTTGTTTTTAAATGTGATACACATTGTCTTCTTGTTTTTGGTGTGGGGTCTAATGTTGTTTGTGTCTGTGTCCCTGTAGGAGCCCGTGGTTTGCTAACGGCTGGGGTTCAACCTGCCTAGGGGAGTCTCTGCTGGATAAATGGAACCAAGTCCCAGGGCATTGACATCCTCATGACCCACTGCCCTCCCCTCGGTGAGTCCAATTAACCAATCACATTCACAACCCGTCATCACCATGCCTAATGGGGCTGCCCTCATTATCTAATTCCATCCGAATATATTACGGAGCAGGTTAGGTATAGTGTGCGTGTATACGTGTGTGTGTGTGTGTGTGTGTGTGTGTGTGTGTGTGTGTGTGTGTGTGTGTGTGTGTGTGTGTGTGTGTGTGTGTGTGTGTGTGTGTGTGTGTGTGTGTGTGTGTGTGTGTGTGTGTGTGTGTGTGTGTGTGTGTGTGTGTGTGTGTGTGTGTGTGTGTACACTGCATCAGCTTTGCATAATCATCTTAGCCCTCCTCCTGCAGAATTCTAATGTTCCCAACCAGTCTGGTTCTATATTTGACAGTGGAACTGTTTTACTCCCTCAGTAGAACATAAATTGTTTTCCTTAGCTGTTTAGCTTCAGTTGTTTTCTTAGTTGTTTAGCTTCAGTTGTTTCCTTAGCTGTTTTAGCTTCAGTTGTTTTTCCTTAGTTCAGTTGTTTTCTTAGTTGTTGAGAGCTTCAGTTGTTTTCTTTAGTTGTTGAGCTTCAGTTGTTTTCCTTGGTTGTTGAACTTCAGTTGTTTTCATAGTTTGTTGAACTTCAGTTGTTTTCCTTAGTTCAGTTGTTTTCCTTAGTTGTTGAGCTTCAGTTGTTTTCCTTAGTTGTTGAGCTTCAGTTGTTTTCTTTAGTTGTTGAGCTTCAGTTGTTTTCCTTAGTTGTTGAACTTCAGTTGTTTTCCTTAGTTGTTGAACTTCAGTTGTTTTCCTTAGTTCAGTTGTTTTCCTTAGTTGTTGAGCTTCAGTTTTCCTTATTTGTTGAGCTTCAGTTGTTTTCCTTAGTTGTTTAGCTTCAGTTGTTTTCCATAGTTGTTTAGCTTCAGTTGTTGAGCTTCAGCTGTTGAGCTTCAGTTGTTGAGCTACAGTTGTTCTTGTCCCTCTTTCTATTCTGTGTCTGGCATTATTGACAGATTTCCTTCCTCTCCTGCTACTACTACTGCTACGTGTGCTGTTTGATTGCATAGGGAAACTCGATTTCACACCAGTGTGACAGACACTGGAAACGATTGGCTGGGGCTGGAGTATGGAGAAAGGGGGAGGGGCTGGGGCCAGAGTATGGAGAAGGGGGGAGGGGCTGGAGTATGGAGAAAGGGAGAGAGGGGGGAGGGGCCGGAGTATAGAGAAAGGGGGAGGGGCTGGGGTATGGAGAAAGGGGGAGGGGCTGGGGTATGGAGAAAGGGGAGGGGCTGGAGTATGGAGAAAGGGGGAGGGGCTGGAGTATGGAGAAAGGGAGGGAGGGGCTGGAGTATGGAGAAAGGGAGGGAGGGGCCGGAGTATGGAGAAAGGGAGGGAGGGAGAGAGGGGGAGGGGCTGGGGATAAGACTTTACCTACGGAAAATAGAAAAGGTGCATAGCTTTACCTAGTAACTATTGTGCTAGGTTATTGTTGCTGTATTATCTAGGTTTGTTGTCTTTCTTGCATGTTCCTCAGGGTTCAGAGACTGGGTTCCTAAGGAGCTGCAGAGGGTGGGCTGTGTGGAGCTGCTCAACACGGTCCAGAGGAGGGTCCGGCCCAAACTACACGCCTTCGGAGGAATACATGAAGGTCAGTCAAAATGCCTCCCATAGACACACACCCCTCACCACAACCCAGGGTAGAAGAAGCACTTGGAGTAGGGATGGATTAGAGAGAAAGAGAGATGGGTTGTTATGGGTTTCTGTTCAGTACCTTCTCCTGCTTAGACAGGGATGGGAGAGGTGGTGTTGGAGATATTATGGGGTAGACAGGGTGGGCGGGGGTGTTGGAGACATTATGGGGGTAGACAGGGTGGGGTGGTGGTGTTGGAGATATTATGGGGTAGACAGGGTGTGGAGGTGGTGTTGGAGACATTATGGAGTCGACAGGGTGGGGAGGTGGTGTTGGAGACATTATGGGGTAGACAGGGTGGGGTGGTGGTGTTGGAGATATTATGGGGTCGACAGGGTGGGGAGGTGGTGTTGGAGACATTATGGGGGTAGACAGGGTGGGGGGTGGTGTTGGACACATTATGGGGTAGACAGAGATGATGGAGGTGGTGTTGGTGGTGGAGACATTATGGGGGTAGACAGGGATGATGGAGGTGGTGTTGGAGACATTATGGGGTCGACAGGGTGGGGAGGTGGTGTTGGAGACATTATGGGGTCGACAGGGTGGGGAGGT
>NW_025754570.1:0-8943 GCF_021184085.1 Oncorhynchus gorbuscha | reverse complement strand
TCTGTAATAGGTCCAGGTCCAGGTTCAATCTCAAAGTGCCCGTTATTGGCCCACTCTGTAATAGGTCCAGGTTCAATCAAAGTGTCTGCTATTGGCCCACTCTGTACAGGCCCAGGTTCAATCAAAGTGTCTAAGCATGGCCCACTCTGTGTAATAGGTCCAGGTTCAATCAAAGTGTTCGCTGGGCCCACTCTGTAATAGGTCCAGGTTCAATCAAAGTGTGTTCAAGCATGGCCCACTCTGTAATAGGTCCAGGTTCAATCAAAGTGCCTGCTATTGCCCACTCTGTAATAGGTCCAGGTTCAATTCAAAGTGTTCGCTAGTTGGCCCACTCTGTAATAGGTCCAGGTTCAATCAAAGTGTTCGTTATTGGCCCACTCTGTAATAGGTCCAGGTTCAATCAGGTGTCTGCTATTGGCCCACTCTGTAATAGGTCAGGTTCAATCAAAGTGTCTGCTATTGGCCATTCTGTAATAGGTCTCATTGGCCCACTGTGTAATAGGTCCAGGTTCAATTAAAGGTGTCTGCTAATGGCCCACTCTGTAATAGGTCCAGGTTCAATCAAGGTGTCTGCTATTGGCCCACTCTGTAACAGGTCCAGGTTCAATCAAAGTGTCTGCTAATGACCCATTCTGTAATAGGTCCAGGGTCAATCAAGGTGTTCAAGGCTGGCCCACTTCTGTAATAGGTCCAGGTTCACTAAGGTGCCTGCTAAGGCCCACTTCTGTAATAGGTCCAGGTTCAATCAAAGTGTTCGCTATTGGCCCACTCTGTAATAGGTCCAGGCGTTCAATCAAAGTGTCTATTGGCCCACTCTGTAATAGGTCCAGGCTCAGTCAAGGGTGTCTGCTATTACCCACTCTGTAATAGGTCCAGGTTCAATCAAAGTGTTCGCTAAGGTCTACTCTGTACAGGTCCAGTTCAGCTGCTGTGCCTGGCCCACTTCTGTAATAGGTCCAGGTTCAATCAAAGTGTCTGCTATTGGCCCACTTCTGTAATGGTAGGTCCAGGTTCAATCAAAGTGTCTGCTATTGGCCTACTCTGTAATAGGTCCAGGTTCACCTCAAGTGTCTGCTATTGGCCCACTTCTGTAATAGGTCCAGGTTCAATCAAAAGTGTCTGCTATTGGCCCATTCTGTAATAGGTCCAGGTTCAATCAAAGTGTCTGCTATTGGCCCACTCTCTGTAATAGGTCTGTGTTCAATCAAAGTGTCTGGCTGGGCTCACTCTGGCCAGGTCCACTCAAAGTGTCTGTAATAGGGTCCAGACTCAGCCGGGAGCCTGCTCTAGTGGACACAATGCAGACCTGAACGCCGGGTCTACCTCTAGTGGCGCAGTGCCCTCGCGCCGTGGTGCTAGAGAAAGTGAGATGAGGCGGCACTGCAGTTCCTGATGCGTCACATGGTCAAGCGGGCCGTGATGAGTGTCACCCATCAAGCGGGCGTTAGATTGGCCGATTTGGAGAGAGCTCATGACCTATAAATTGGTGGTCAGCGGCCTGCTGGACGAACACTGCAGTGGGGGCAAGTCCAGACCTGGTGAGTAACACTGAGGAAATAACATGTTGCTTGTCATGGGAAGGCTTTTCCATCTCTGGCCCTGGACTGGGGTCTTCCAGGGGCCTTCCTGGTGCCTTCCTGGGCCCTCTTCTGTGGCCTTCTCCTTTGGGGGCCCTGGGGTTTTCCTGGGGTCTTCCTGGGTTCTTTCCTGGGGCCTTCCTGGGGTTTTCCTGGGCCTTCCTGGGGTCTAAACATATTGATGTGGTTGACAACACATCCAGGACATACATGCTAGCTAGCTACTTACCTTGAAGGCTTCTCAGACGCATCTGATGTTGTAACGTGTCAAGAAATTTAAAGAGAAAAACTCTGTAGTAACTCTGTAGTAACACTGTTCTAACCCTGTACTAACTCTGTACTAATCCTGTACTAACTCTGTACTAACACTGTAATTCTGTACTAACTCTGTACTAACTCTGTACTAACTCTGTACTAACTCTGTTCTAACTCTGTTCTAACTCTGTACTGACTCTGTACTTACTCTGTACTAACTCTGTTCTAACTCTGTTCTAACTCTGTTCTAACTCTGTACTAACTCTGTACTAACTCTGTACTAACTCTGTACTAACTCTGTACTAACTCTGTTCTAACTCTGTAACTGTTCTAACTCTGTTCTAACTCTGTTCTAACTCTGTACTAACACTGTAACTCTGTTCTACCTCTGTACTAACTCTGTAACTCTGTTCTAACTCTGTACTAACTCTGTAACTCTGTTCTACCTCTGTACTAACTCTGTAACACTCTTCTACCTCTGTACTAACTCTGTAACTGTTCTAACTCTGTTCTAACTCTGTTCTAACTCTGTACTAACTCTGTACTAACTCTGTAACTGTTCTAACTCTGTTCTAACTCTGTTCTAACTCTGTACTAACTCTCTTCTAACTCTAACTCTGTTCTAACTCTGTACTAACTCTGTACTAACTCTGTACTAACTCTGTACTAACTCTGTTCTAACTTCTACTAACTGTTCTAACTTCTACTAACTTCTACTAACTTGTTCTAACTCTGTTCTAACTCTCTACTAACTCTCTACTAACTTCTACTAACTCTGTACTAACTTCTACTAACTTCTACTAACTCTGTTCTAACTCTGTTCTAACTCTGTACTAACTCTGTTTTGAATTGTTCTAACTCTATTAACTCTACTAATTGTACTAACTGTACTAACTCTGTTCTAACTCTGTACTAACTCTGTTCTAACCTTTTTTTTTTTTTTTTTTTTTTGTTCTAACTCTACTTACTCTTGCAATTAACTCTGTACTAACTTCTGTACTAACTTCTGTACTAACTCTGTTCTAACTCTGTACTAACTTGTACTAACCCTGTACTAACTTCTAACTCTGTTCTAACTCTCTAACTCTGTTCTTAACTCTCTAACTCTCTGTTCTAACTCTCTAACTCTGTTCTAACTCTCTAACTTCCTGTTCTAACTCTGGGTACTAACTGTACTAACTCTGTACTAACTCTGTTCTAACTCTGTTCTAACTCTACTAACTCTGTTCTAACTCTACTAACTCTGTTCTAATCTCTGTTCTAACTCTACTAACTCTGTTCTAACCTGTGTTTCAACTTGTACTAGCTCTGTGTACTAACCCTGTTCTAACTTGTACTAACTCTGTTCTAACTCTACTAACTCTGTACTAACTCTGTACTAACTCTGTACTAACTCTGTACCAACTCTGTACTAACTTCTGTTCTAACTTGTACTAACTCTACTAACTCTGTTCTACTAACTCTGTTCTAACTCTGTTCTAACTCTGTTCTAACTCTGTTCTAACTCTGTTCTAACTCTACTAACTCTGTTCTAACTCTCTAACTAACTTCTACTAACTCTGTACTAACTCTGTTCTAACTCTGTACTAACTCTGTACTAACTCTGTCTAACTCTGTACTCTCTGTACTAACTTCTTACTAACTCTGTACTAACTCTGTTCTCTAACTCTGTTCTACTACTAACTCTGTACTAACTCTACTAACCCTAACTCTGTTCTAACTCTGTAACTCTACTAACTCTGTTTCTAACTCTGTTCTAACTCTGTTCTAACTCTGTACTAACTCTGTTCTAACTCTGTACTAACTCTGTACTAACTCTGTACTAACTCTGTTCTAACTCTACTAACTGTTCTAACTCTGTTCTAACTCTGTACTAACTCTACTAACCCTGTTCTAACTCTACTAACTCTCTACTACTCTGTTCTAACTACTCTACTAACTCTGTACTAACTCTGTACTAACTCTGTACTAACTCTGTACTAACTCTGTACTAACTCTGTTCTAACTCTCTAACTTTGTTCTAACTCTCTAACTCTGTTCTAACTCTATTCTAACTCTCTACTAACTCTCTACTAACTCTGTACTAACTCTGTACTAACTCTGTACTAACTCTACTAACTCTGTTCTACCAATCCTGTTCTACTACTATCCTGTTCTAATCTACTAACCCTGTTCTAACTCTGTTCTAACTCTGTTCTAACTCTACTAACCCTGTTCTAACTCTACTAACTCTGTTCTAACTCTACTAACTCTGTACTAACTCTGTACTAACTCTGTTCTAACTCTCTACTAACTGTTCTAACTCTCTACTAACTCTCTACTAACTCTCTACTAACTCTGTTCTAACTCTCTACTAACTCTCTACTAACTCTGTACTAACTCTGTACTAACTCTGTTCTAACTCTGTTCTAACTCTGTTCTAACTCTGTTACTAACTCTACTAACTCTGTTCTAACTCTACTAACTCTGTTCTAACTCTACTAACTCTACTAACTCTACTAACTCTGTTCTAATTCTGTTCTAACTCTGTTCTAACTCTACTTACTCTGTACTAACTCTGTTCTAACTCTGTTCTAACTCTGTACTAACTCTACTTACTCTGTACTAACTCTACTTACTCTGTTCTAACTCTGTACTAACTCTGTACTAACTCTGTTCTAACTCTGTTCTAACTCTGTTCTAACTCTGTTCTAACTCTCTACTAACTCTCTACTAACTCTGTTCTAACTCTGTTCTAACTCTGTTCTAACTCTGTTCTAACTCTCTACTAACTCTCTACTAACTCTGTTCTAACTCTGTACTAACTCTGTACTAACTCTGTACTAACTCTGTTCTAACTCTGTTCTAACTCTGTACTTACTCTGTACTAACTCTGTACTAACTCTGTTCTAACTCTGTACTAACTCTGTACTAACTCTGTACTAACTCTGTACTAACTCTGTTCTAACTCTGTACTGACTCTGTTCTGACTCTGTTCTAACTCTCTACTAACTCTCTACTAACTCTCTACTAACTCTCTACTAACTCTGTTCTAACTCTGTACTAACTCTGTACTAACTCTGTACTAACTCTGTACTAACTCTACTAACTCTGTTCTAACTCTGTTCTAACTCTGTTCTAACTCTACTAACTCTGTTCTAACTCTACTAACTCTGTTCTAACTCTACTAACTCTACTAACTCTTCTAACTCTACTAACTCTGTTCTAACTCTGTTCTAACTCTGTACTAACTCTGTTCTAACTCTGTACTAACTCTGTACTAACTCTGTACTAACTCTGTTCTAACTCTGTTCTAACTCTGTTCTAACTCTGTTCTAACTCTAACTAACTCTGTTCTAACTCTACTAACTCTGTTCTAACTCTGTACTAACTCTGTTTAACTCTGTACTAACTCTGTTCTAACTCTAACTCTGTACTAACTCTACTTAACTCTGTACTAACTCTGTACTAACTCTACTAACTCTGTACTAACTCTGTTCTAACTCTGTTCTAACTCTGTACTAACTCTACTTACTCTGTACTAACTCTGTTCTACTTAACTCTGTTCTAACTCTGTTCTAACTCTGTTCTAACTCTGTACTAACTCTACTTACTCTGTACTAACTCTACTACTTACTAACTCTGTACTAACTCTGTTCTAACTCTGTACTAACTCTGTTCTAACTCTGTTCTAACTCTGTACTAACTCTGTACTAACTCTGTTCTAACTCTGTTCTAACTCTGTCACTCTGTTCTAACTCTGTACTAACTCTGTACTAACTCTGTTCTAACTCTGTTCTAACTCTGTTCTAACTCTGTACTAACTCTACTGTTCTAACTAACTCTGTTCTAACTCTGTACTAACTCTACTAACTCTACTAACTCTGTACTAACTCTGTACTAACTCTGTTCTAACTCTGTTCTACTCTGTTTAACTCTGTACTACCAAACTCTACTAACTCTACTAACTCTCTACTAACTCTGTACTAACTCTGTTCTAACTCTGTTCTAACTCTGTTCTAACTCTGTACTAACTCTGTACTAACTCTGTACTAACTCTGTTCTAACTCTGTACTAACTCTACTTACTCTGTTCTAACTCTGTACTAACTCTGTTCTAACTCTGTTCTAACTCTACTAACTCTGTTCTAACTCTGTACTAACTCTGTTCTAACTCTGTACTAACTCTGTTCTAACTCTGTTCTAACTCTGTTCTAACTCTACTAACTCTGTTCTAACTCTACTAACTCTGTTCTATCTCTGTACTAACTCTACTAACTCTGTACTAACTCTGTTCTAACTCTGTACTAACTCTGTACTAACTCTGTACTAACTCTGTTCTAACTCTGTTCTAACTCTGTACTAACCCTGTAACTCTGTACTAATCTAACCCTGTAACTCTGTACGAAGTGTGTAACTCTGTACTAAGTGTGTGCGGTCTCTCTCCCGGTGTGTTAGCTGACCCAGAGTGTGAGGAGGGTGTGCAGGGAGAGCAGCAGGCCCAGACCCCCATCACCACCAGCCCCTCTGCCTCCAGCACCACCTCCTTCATGAGCTCCTCTCTGGAGGACACGGTACCACAGCCACTACACCTGTTACAGACACAGAGACTGTCCCTGCCTCAGAGTCCCCTGGGGTCATGCCTCTTAGCCTGCTCAGGTAAATATTTTTATTTTTATTTTTTTATTTATCCGTTATTTTACCAGGTAAGTTGACTGAGAACATGTTCTCATTTACAGCAACGACCTGGGGAATAGTTACAGGGGAGAGGAGGAGGGGGATGAATGAACCAATTGTAAACTGGGATTATTAGGTGACCGTGATGGTTTGTGGGCCATATTGGGTATTTAGCCAGGACACCGGGGGTTAACACCCCTACTCTTACGATAAGTGCCATGGGATCTTTAATGACCGCAGAGAGTCAGTCAGGACACCCGTTTAACGTCCCATCCGAAAGACTGCACCCTACACAGGGCAGTGTCCCCAATCACTGCCCTGGGGCATTGTGATATTTTTTTAGAACCTCTACATACACACACACACACACACACACACACACACACACACACACACACACACACACACACACACACACACACACACACACACACACACACACACACACACTGTGGATACCTTTTTAAAGTCAATGTCTCGTCTTCACAGGCAAATGTTCTCAAGCTACCCAACCACCACTCTGCTGCCAACGCGTCGTGCCCAGACGCCCCCGGTGTCTTCTCTCCCCCGTGCTCCCTCTGATGAGGTGGGTCGGAGACAGAGCCTCTCCCCCCTGAGACCCAGACCTCCAGACCAGCCAACAGGACCGGGACATGTATGTACTACACACACACACACACACACACACACGTAGACACACACACACACGTAGACACACACACACACACACACGTAGACACACACACACAGATACACACATATAGACACAGAGCCTCTCCTCCCTGAGACCCAGACCTCCAGACCATGGTAAGCTTCCTGTTTGTCTCTGTATGTGATGGTAACTTCCTGTTTGTCTCTGTATGTGATGGTATCTTCCTGTTTGTCTCTGTATGTGATGGTAACTTCCTGTTGGTTTCTGTATGTGATGGTAACATCCTGTTGGTCTCTGTATGTGATGGTAAATCTTCCTGTTGGTCTCTGTATGTGATGGTAATATCCTGTTTGTCTCTGTATGTGATGGTAACATCCTGTTGGTCTCTGTATGTGATGGTAACATCCTGTTTGTCTCTGTATGTGATGGTAACTTCCTGTTTGTCTCTGTATGTGATGGTAACATCCTCCTCTAATTGATTGTCCTCCAGCCCTGCTCGGACCCCATCAGCAGACTGTCCACCTCCCCTCCCCCCGGCCATCGCTGTGCCTCCTGGAGATGGGCTTCTCTCTGAGGCAGATCACCAAGGCTCTGGAGGCTACAGGGACAGGTACAAGACTATACATTACCTCATACCAAGACTACAGGTACAGACTATACATTACCTCCTACCAAGACTACAGGTACAGACTATACATTATCTCATACCAAGACTACAGGTACAGACTAAGGGGCATTGCCTCATACCAAGACTACAGGTACAGACTATACATTACCTCATACCAAGACTACAGGTACAGACTATACATTACCTCATACCAAGACCGCAGGTACAGACTATACATTACCTCATACCAAGACTGCAGGTACAGACTATACATTACCTCATACCAAGACTACAGGTACAGACTATACATTACCTCATACCAAGACTACAGGTACAGACTATACATTACCTCATACCAAGACTGCAGGTACAGACTATACATTACCTCATACCAAGACTGCAGGTACAGACTTCACTATACATTACCTCATACCAAGACTACAAGTACAGACTTCACTATACATTACCTCATACCAAGACTACAGGTACAGACTTCACTATACACTACCTCATACCAAGACTACAGGTACAGACTTCACTGTACATTACCTCATACCAAGACTACAGGTACAGACTATATTACATTACCTCGCCCAAGACTGGGTACAGACTTCACTATACACCACTCATACCAAGACTACAGGTACAGACTTCACTATACACTACCTCATACCAAGACTACAGGTACAGACTATACATTACCTCATACCAAGACTACAGGTACAGACTATACATTACCTCATACCAAGACTGCAGGTACAGACTATACATTACCTCATACCAAGACTACAGGTACAGACTTCACTATACATTACCTCATACCAAGACTACAGGTACAGACTTCACTATACATTACCTCATACCAAGACTACAGGTACAGACTTCACTATACACTACCTCATACCAAGACTACAGGTACAGACTTCACTGTACATTACCTCATACCAAGACTACAGGTACAGACTATACATTACCTCATACCAAGACTACAGGTACAGACTATACATTACCTCATACCAAGACTACAGGTACAGACTATACATTACCTCATACCAAGACTGCAGGTACAGACTATACATTACCTCATACCAAGACTACAGGTACAGACTACTACATTACCTCATACCAAGACTGCAGGTACAGACTTCACTGTACATTACCTCATACCAAGACTACAGGTACAGACGTCACTATACA
>NW_025754569.1:0-8945 GCF_021184085.1 Oncorhynchus gorbuscha | reverse complement strand
AAAAGTGACTGTTCTACTGGATGTCATAAGGTGAATGCACCAATTTGTAAGTCGCTCTGGATAAGAGCGTCTGCTAAATGACTTAAATGTAAATGTAATGAGACCAAGCCCATGCATATACAGTTATAGTAATACAAACTTGCAGGAGAGACAATAGTTCCAGTGTTTTCTATGGGCTCAGCAGTAATTGTATGTCTGACTAGTCTCAGCTCTTTCACTCCCCTGCAGGGTTCTGTGTCTATGAATCTCTTTTAGTCTTTGAGGTGCTTTCTTACAGACACCCTGTTTTGACTGCAATAACTCACATAATAATATATGCCATTTAGCAGACGCTTTTATCCAAAGCGACTTACAGTCATGTGTGCATACATTCTATGTATGGGTGGTCCCGGGGGATCGAACCCACTACCCTGGCTCTCAGACCGTTTCAATATAAGAGGCAGAGATGAGAAAAGAACTGTGGAACAATATTAAGCCATATAAGCCATATATATATATATATATATATATGTATATGTATATGTATATGTATATATACATATATATATATATATATATATATATATATGTATATATACATATACATATACATATACATATATATATATATATATAGCTACCATTGCATATGAAGTGTGACTGGCGAATCTCTGGCTGTACAAAGAAAATGCCCTCTTTCCTTCCTTTCGGTTGTCGCTCCTGTTGGTTCCCCCCATGTGGGGGTTTGTGCTTTCTGACTGGCTCAAAGTCAAGTTGTTGGCCTCTGACGGGCATTGCCATTCTACAAGTAGAAACGATAGGTTCGTCGCTACCGAGGTCGGCACGTAGCAGGTAACGCTTTTGTTCTAGCAAGAACAGGAAAGGCCTCCCAATGGGAGTACCTATCAGCAGTCTGTCAGCAGTGAGATTCTCTGTGTATTTCATGCTTTAGTGTTACTGTGTGCGTCAATAACCAGGTTTCATTCCAACCTTTTTATGTGAGTATCGTACATGTCGGATAAAAAATTAAAAAAGATATTCATGATAGGCCTGATGGAAACAGAACATATTTCAGTCAACTTTCCAAATGTCGACAAAACAGAATCCGCTAGACAAGGTGAGATCTTGTGTCAGTAAAATGAACTACGCGAGAAATGTCAACGGAACTGCTTTTCTGCATAAACATTAACATAACCATCATATCGAATTAAACGTTGAGTCACACGATGACATGTAGTGTGGTTCTCCCACTATGACTTGTTGAGAAAGCATGCAGTTTATTCAACTACAGATGAAATAAGTTATGAACGTCACAGGGTGATGAGCTTGATGCTCCTTTACAATAAATATCTAGGGTCTTATTCTGGTGACATGATAATCCATGCTTGGCTGACGTTGGGAAAAATTATAATCTCACTATTTTGTCCATAATTTTGTCATCATGTAGGATATACACAGATAGTGAGTGCTGTTGGCTAGAGAGCATGTGCCAACACCAGCATGGGTAGACTCACTATATAATGCAAAATAAATTGTGAGAAAACCATCACTAGAGCTGAAAATGTGATGCAAACCCATTTCAGTTTTATTTGGTACAGTGGATTTAACCGCAAAACGTATTTTTACGTGCACAGTCATCACTCACAGCCTTTAAAATCTGCAGCAATTCAATTTGATGGAACAATCTCTGGTGGGAATATTGTTTTTATGCAGATTTGAGAATATTTGCATAAAATCTGTTGTCAACTGGATGGAAACCTAGCTAGTGTGCTAATTAGTCCCTGGGTCTTTGTCCCTCCACCAGCATGTGTGTGTTCATATGCACTGGGCTGAGGCCTCAGTGAGGAAGAGCTGCCCTACTAACTGTATGACCCAGTCTGGCTTGGTAATGACTAGGGCTTGTGGCGGTCATGAAATTGTGTCAGTCGGTGACTGTCAAGCAAATAACTGCCGGTCTCACGATAGTTGACCATTTAACAAAAATAAAACAGATTTAGCATCTCCTTGCTTCCACGCAAATAAATCTGTGTAATATAGCATACACAATCACAATAAATCCCTTATTTTAAGACAGGTATGTAGAAAATGTAGTCTTTTTTAAAACAACAGAAAAGCATACTCCAAGTTGTCCTTATATTAGGCCCTGATTTGGCTATGCCATAAGTCTGTGGGCTACATTAATTAAAATTAGCAGAAGAGATTAGCTTAGAATGCAGAGCAAGGAGAACAACTACTCCAAGTCTCAGGGCAAGTGACGTTTGAAACGCTATTAGCGCACAGCCAGCTAACTAGCTAGCCATTTCACATCGGTTACACCAGCCATGAGGCTGATAGATTGTCATAAACAGCTGTGCTTGCGAAGAGCTGCTGGCAAAACGCACGATAGTGCTGTTTGAATGAATGCTTACGAGCCTGCTGCTGCCTACCGTCGCTCAGTCAAACTGCTCTATCAAATCATAGACTTAATTATAAACATAATGACACAGAAATACGAGCCTTTGGTCATTAATACGGTCGAATCCGGAAACTATCATTTAGAAAACAAAACGTTTATTCTTTCAGTGAAATACGAACCGTTCGGTATTTTATCTAACGGGTGGCATCCCTAAGTCTAAATATTCTTATGACATTGCACAACCTTCAATGTTATGTCATAATTACATAAAATTCTGGCAAATTAGTTCACAATGAGCCAGGCTGCCCAAACTGTTGCATATACCCTGACTTTGCGTGCAAGAGAAGTGACACAATTTCACCTGGTTAATTTTATTCTTTTTTATTTTACCTTTATTTAACTAGGCAAGTCAGTTAAGAACAGATTCTTATTTTCAATGACGGCCTAGGAACAGTGGGTTAACTGCCTGTTCAGGGGCAGAACGACAGATTTGTACCTTGTCAGCTCGGGGATATGAAATTGCAACCTTTCGGTTACTAGTCCAATGCTCTAACCACTAGGCAACCCTGCTGCCCCAATATAATATTGCCTGCGAACCTGGATTTCTTTTAGCTAAATATGCAGGTTTAAAAATATACACTTCTGTGTATTGATTTTAAGAACGGCATGGGTGTTTATGGTTAGGTAGTCGTCCAACGATTGTGCTTTTTTCGCAAATGCGCTTTGGTTAAATCATCCCTCAGCGTTGCATCGATTATATGCATAGCAGGACACGCTAGATAAACTAGTAATATCATCAACCATGTGTAGTTATGACTAGTGATTATGATTGATTGTTTTTTATAAGATAAGTTTAATGCTAGCTAGCAACTTACCTTGGCTTACTGCATTCGCGTAACAGGCAGGCTCCTCATGGAGTGCAACAAGAGGCGGGTGGTTATAGCGTTGGATTAGTTAACTGTAAGGTTGCAAGATTGGATCCCCCGAGCTGACAAGGTGAAAATCTGTCCGTTCCTAGGCAGTCATTGAAAATAAGAATGTGTTCTTAACCTCTCAGCACACGGAACCCGCTCGTGGGCTGAAATTCCACAACATACGGTGATCGCTACATAAATAGTCATATTAAACATTCATGAAAATACAAGTGTCTCACATGTATCGAAAGCCTAGAATCTTGCTAATCCAACTGCGTTGTCAGATTTAAAAAAGGATTTACTGCGAAAGAATACAATGCGAATATCTGAGCATAGAGCCCCATAAAAAGTTTTTAACCAGCACAGGCGTAACATAATCACAAACTGCATTAAAATAAATCGTTTACCTTTGTCGATCTTCGTCTGTTTGCAATTCCAATGCTCATTGTTACACAATGAATGATCTTTTGTTTGATAAAATCTGTTTTTATAGCCTAACACGAAACATTTTGTGAACCGCTTGTGTTCCGTGAGTTCCGTGAAATTCCATTTGAGACGACACAATCCAGGTAAATAACCCACACAGAACGTGACTTTTCCAGTCATGTTTGGTTTCACTGCAATCACTGGTTTGTTTGTAACACAATTGTTTGTAACACAATCAAACCTGATGGGCCATTTCGCGGGACATATTGACTGAAAGAAACCGATTTGAAGACAACGTGTCATGACATCATTGTGCACCAATGATTTGCCCGCTGTTTCGTTGATTGACTGTCTTTTAACCCAATGACCACTGATCGCCTTGAAATCTAGCTGGGTAGATAGCCAATGAGCTGAGCTAAACGGAAATATGCCATGTTTATGTGTTGCAAGACCAACCCATGTAGTAAGCTTCAGCGTAAAGTGAGTCATTCGCTATTGAAGTTTCATACCGGAAGAAGCTACGCATATTACGCACTGCAGTGTTTGGTGAACGCGCAGATTCAGCTGTTTATATATCTTTTTATCTCTATATCTCTTTCAGAGCTGATAGTTAAGAAGCTTACATGTGTGGGTGTTAGATGCTAAGAGAGAAGGCTCTGTATGCGTGGGTGTTAGCTAGATGCTAAGAGAGAAGACTCTGTATGAGTGGGTGTTAGCTAGATGCTAAGAGAGAAGACCCTGTATGAGTGGGTGTTAGCTAGATGCTAAGAGAGAAGGCTCTGTATGAGTGCTCTGCTCTGTAGTGTGTGGTTTCAAGGTGCTGAGGAATTATCTGTGTCATAACATCTCTAGTGAGAAAAACTCGCAACAGCTTACTACCTAAAGTGCGAGTTGTGATCCCCTGCTCCTGGCTTTGGTCAATACACCCCCCCCCCCAAAAAAAAGAGGCTACACACAAAAGCTCACCGTTGAAAACTTCATTGAACTCTCCTGGTGGGGCGTGGATGACAAAGTTCGCTGCTATGCGTACCTGCAGAAACAAAGAAACACACGTCAGAAATGCAAGGGTAGGCTTAGTACCAACAAAACTCTGAGATCAGTGAGTCACACAGGCAACGTTTTCCTAAACTTTGAGATCTCAGGTCTGGAGACTGGTGAGGTCAGCAACACAAACATCAGGACTAGCACAGGGAATATCATAGGGAAAACATTGGGTAGATGCGTTTTCATCCATTTATGGTCAACTTTCCTCTCCCTCTGTCTTTTCTGTTATTGAGGCTAAATCATGATGGACAAATACAGTGAGTTTACTACCACAATTCTCACTTCTCAGTCACTGTACACCCAGAGAGTTGCCCTCTCTTCATAATGTTGTCGCCTCCAGCATCCCCCCCCCCTTTGGGTTGTACCGTGTCGGAGATCTTTGTGGGCTATACTCGGCCTTGTCTCAGGATGGTAAGTTGGTGGTTGTAGATTTCCCTCTAGTGGTGTGGGGGCTGTGCTTTGGCAAAGTGGGTGGGGTTATATCCTTCCTGTTTGGCCCTGTCCGGGGGTGTCCTCGGATGGGGCCACAGTGTCTCCTGACCCCTCCTGTCTCAGCCTCCAGTATTTATGCTGCAGTAGTTTATGTGTCGGGGGGGCTAGGGTCAGTTTGTTTATCTGGAGTACTTCTCCTGTCCTATTCGGTGTCCTGTGTAAATCTAAGTGTGCGTTCTCTAATTCTCTCCTTCTTTCTCTCTCTCGGAGGACCTGAGCCCTAGAACCATGCCCCAGGACTACCTGACATGATGACTCCTTGCTGTCCCCAGTCCACCTGGCCATGCTGCTGCTCCAGTTTCAACTGGCCTGGGCCCTAGGACCATGTCCCAGGACTACCTGACATGAGGACTCCTTGCTGTCCCCAGTCCACCTGGCCATGCTCCTGCTCCAGTTTCAACTGTTCTGCCTTACTATTATTCAACCATGCTGGTCATTTATGAACATTTGAACATCTTGGCCACGTTCTGTTATAATCTCCACCCGGCACAGCCAGAAGAGGACTGGCCACCCCACATATGCTCTCTCTAATTCTCTCTTTCTTTCTCTCTCTCGGAGGACCTGAGCCCTAGGACCGTGCCCCAGGACTACCTGACATGATGGCTCCTTGCTGTCCCCAGTCCACCTGACTGTGCTGCTGCTCCAGTTTCAACTGTTCTGCCTTATTATTATTTGACCATGCTGGTCATTTATGAACATTTGAACATCTTGGTCATTTTCTGTTATAATCTCTACCCGGCACAGCCAGAAGAGGACTGGCCACCCCACATAGCCCGGTTCCTCTCTAGGTTTCTTCCTAGGTTTTGGCCTTTCTAGGGAGTTTTTCCTAGCCACCGTGCTTTTACACCTGCATTGTTTGCTGTTTGGGGTTTTAGGCTGGGTTTCTGTACAGCACTTTGAGATATCAGCTGATGTACGAAGGGCTATATAAATAAATTTGATTTGATTTGATTTTATCTGTCTGCCCGCCGCTACTCAGTTGCACCACAACACTTCCTGTTTGGAGACGATATGTGAAACTAACAGCCAGGGGGGGGCAGCCCCTCCCTCGAGTGGCTCGTGAACATATAAGGGCATGAAAATGTGCTGAGAAGCCTAGTAGTGAAGTACACCCCTCCTGCTCCCTCTGCCAGTTTAGGGCTTGGCATGTGGCTTCATTGGTTTGGCTAGTCCATCATCCCCACCCCCCTGGACTGACAAGCTGGGAAAGGGAGGTGTGTGTGCGTGCGTCTCATCAGTGGTGTGCTGAGCACCAAAGCTTCTCATGCACGAGCTGCAGACCGATTCTCATGAGTGATGATACGGTGTGAAGCAGAGAGGCACTCAGGGACTCTTACGTGTGTGTGTGTGTGTGTTGCTCTGGAAAGAGAGTATGTGCATTGCTGAAATCCCTATGGAGGAACCATTTGGATCAGGACTCCCTTATGCTTTAGAGAGATGTAAACAAACTTTACTTGAAAAATACTGCAGGGCCACTACGGGGCTATCGGTTATTCTCCATTTACACTCAACTCTGCTCTTATATCCTAGCATTGTGAGATGCTGTGCGATTCTTATTTAATTTGCTCCCTCTTGGGTCGGGTCGCTTTCGTAAAAGAGACTGTGTCTTAAAAATAAGCGTTATCCTTAAAATAACCCCATCATATAGTTACCCTACCACCTCACTGGGTTTACTTCTATATCGTGACAACAACACGTCTGTTGGGCGTGAATAAAAAGCATGATGCACTTCATTGCGACTATTGGGGTGATTCTCATGAAACCAATTTGAACCATGTCAGTAGTTAGTTACTAAACCATGGTCCGTGACGCATCCATTTCACCAGCCGACTTCCTAGGTAAAAAAAAAAGGCTCAATATGAATTCAGTGCAATTCACTTGCTCTTTTCCAACCCCATAATAATATCAGTGTTTCCCCTACACTCATCTAAATTCTTGCTGGTGCAAAATAAAATATGTAATTCAAAAATATATAATGCATTTGGAAAGTATTCAGACCTCAGGACTTCTTCCACATTCGTTACGTTACAGCCTTCTACTAAAATGGATTCAATTAATTGTTTTCCTCAATCTACACACAATGCCCCATAATGACAGTGAAAATTGGTTTAGGTTTAGAATTTTTTGCAAAGGTATATTAAAAAAATAAAAAAACTGAAATACATTTACATAACTATTCAGACACTTTACTCAGTACTTTGGTGAAGCACCTTTGGCAGCGATTAGAGCCTTGAGATAGGAGAACCTTCCAGAAGGACAACCATCTCTGCAGCAATCCAATAATCAGGCCTTTATGACAGAGTGGCCAGACGGAAGCAACTCCACAGTAAAAGTCACATGACAGCCGGCTTGGAGTTTTCCCAAAAGGCACCTAAAAACTCTCAAACCATGGGAAACAAGATTCTCTGGCCTGAATGCCAAGATCGAACATCTCTGGAGATACCTGAAAATAGCTGTGCAGGAACGCTCCCCATCCAACCTGACAGAGCTTGAGAGGATGTGCAGAGAAGAATGGTAGAAACTCACCAAATACAGGTGTGCCAAGCTTGTAGCGTCATACCCAAGAAGACTCGAGGCTGTAATCGCTGCCAAAGGTGCTTCAACAAAGTACTGAGTAAAAGGGTCTGAATACTTATGTAAATGTGATGTTTACCTGTTTTTGCTTTGTCATTATGAGGTATTTTGTGCAGATTGAGGGGAGAAAAATGCAATACATTTTAGAATAAGGCTGTAGCGTAACAAAATGTGAAACAATTCAAAGGGTCTGATTACTTTCCGAATGCACTCATATATTTCTGACAAGACGCGCTTTTAAATGGAGAGTTGTTGGATCAATGACTGGAAGAATATGGGAACACCTAGTATGTCATTGCATCTCACTTGCCACCACAGAACACAATCCCTTGGCTATCTTTATTCTTTAAACAGTGACACCTCTGTGCAGAGCGTAAATAAAAAAGACCGAATGGCACTTCATTAAGTCTATTGGCCACAGCTGTGAATATTTTATGACATGAGACAATGCAGCGATTCTTCATCACGTGGAGAGCTTTGGTCTGACAGACGCACACGGACAATTATTGTTCTGCAACTTTATCTGTGCCTCTGACTAACTGGGTGTTTGGCGTGAGAGAGCTTGAGCTGTCGTGTCTGCAGAAGAAACAACTTTTATGGCGCTAGGTCTGAATCACACCCGGGTGGGCGGGCGCGCACACACACACACTTAGTTCATTTCACAGGAACACTGAGAACAGGGATGCTGACAGCGGATCGTGGGACAGACTCAAGAGGAAAATTGTTTTTGACACTTTACTCAACAAAGGGCGTAATCTTTTCGTTTACATTTCGGGCACAATTTAGCCACAGCCACTCTACTCAATATAATCTTATAAAGAGCAATTCTACCATAACAGAGTGTTTTTCACTTTAAAAATGTACGGCAAACAAAAGGAATGATTGCAAAGTTAAACAAACCATACAACTATGCACAAGGGCAACTTTTACCAATTTCCACAGAATAGATTACAAAAACACATTTACTTAAAAAAGCAGTGCAGAAGTTTGGTAATGTTGCAATCAAAGTTTAACATTTTAAAAGTGAAAAATCTCAGCATCACTGTTACCCGTGGAATTGACCTAAAACATACTTAGGCCTAGACAATAACACAAAACACATACACTGTACGAACAAAGTA
>NW_025754568.1:0-8946 GCF_021184085.1 Oncorhynchus gorbuscha | reverse complement strand
AAGAGCTGTGAGAGGGGCAGCAACTTGACCGAAATTACGAATGAAACGCCGATAGAAATTAGCGAAACCTAGAAAGCGCTGCAACTCGACACGTGACCTTGGAACGGGCCAATCACTGACAGCTTGGACCTTAGCGGAATCCATCTGAATGCCTTCAGCGGAAATAACGGAACCGAGAAAAGTAACGGAGGAGACATGAAAAGAGCACTTCTCAGCCTTCACGTAGAGACAATTCTCTAAAAGGCGCTGGAGAACACGTCGAACGTGCTGAACATGAATCTCGAGTGACGGTGAAAAATCAGGATATCGTCAAGGTAGACAAAAACAAAGATGTTCAGCATGTCTCTCAGAACATCATTAACTAATGCCTGAAAAACAGCTGGCGCATTGGCGAGACAAGCGGCAGAACCCGGTACTCAAAATGCCCTAACGGGTGTAAACGCCGTTTTCCACTCGTCCCCCTCTCTGATGCGCACGAGATGGTAGCGTTACGAAGGTCCAACTTAGTAAAGCACCTGGCTCCCTGCAGAATCTCGAAGGCTGATGACATAAGGGAAGCGGATAACGATTCTTAACCGTTATGTCATTCCCCCTCGATAATCACGCAGGGCGCAGAGTACCGTCCTTCTTCTTAACAAAAAGAACCCCGCCCCGGCGGAGAAGAAGAAGGCACTATGGTACCGGCGTCAAGAGACACAGACAAATAATCCTCGAGAGCCTTACGTTCGGGAGCCGACAGAAATTATAGTCTACCTCGAGAGAGTGGTCCCCGGAAGGAGATCAATACTACAATCATATGACCGGTGAGGAGGAAGGGAGTTGGCTCGGGACCGACTGAAGACCGTGCGCAGATCATGATACTCCTCCGGCACTCCTGTCAAATCGCCAGGTTCCTCCTGAGAAGTAGGGACACAGAAGAACGGAGGATGGCAGACATTAAACACTTCACATGACAAGAAACGTTCCAGGATAGGATAGAATTACTAGACCAATTAATAGAAGGATTATGACATACTAGCCAGGGATGACCCAAAACAACAGGTGTAACCGGAACGGAAAATCAAAGAAATAGTCTCACTGTGGTTACCAGATACTGTGAGGGTTAAAGGTAGTGTCTCAAATCTGATACTGGGAAGATGACTACCATCTAAGGCGAACATGGGCGTAGGCTTATCTAACTCTCTGAAAGGAATGTCATGTTTCAGAACCCATGCTTCGTCCATGAAACAACCCTCAGCCCCAGAGTCTATCAAGGCACTACATGTAGCACCCGAACCGGTCCAGCGTAGGTGGACCGACAAAGTAGTACAGGACTTTGATGGAGAGACTTGAGTAGTTGCGCTCACCTGTAGCCCCTCCGCTTACAGATGAGCTCTGGCTTTACTGGACATGAATTAACAAAATGTCCAGCAACTCCGCAATAGAGGGCACAGGCGGTTGGTGATCCTCCGTTTCCCTCTCCTTATTCGAGATGCGAATCCCTCCCAGCTGCATGGGCTCAGTCTCAAAGCCAGAGGAGGGAGATGGTTGCGATGCGGAGCAGGGAAACACCGTTGATGAGCTCTCTTCCACGAGCCCGGTGACGAAGATCTACCCGTCGTTCTATGCGGATGGCGAGAGCAATCAAAGAGTCCACATCTGAAGGAACCTCCCGGGAGAGAATCTCATCCTTAACCACTGCGTGGAGTCCCTCCAGAAAACGAGCGAGCAGCGCGCGGCTCGTTCCACTCACTAGAGGCAGCAAGAGTGCGAAACTCAATGGAATAATCCGTTATGGACCGTTCACCTTGGCATAAGGAAGGCAAGGGCCTAGGAGGCTCCCCACCAAAAAACTGAACGGTCAAAACCCCGAATCATCTCTCTTTAAAGTTCTGGAATTTGTTAGAGCAATCAGCCCTTGCCTCCCAGATAGCTGTGCCCCATTCTCGAGCCCGGCCAGTAAGAGTGAAATGACGTAAGCAACCCGAGCTCTCTCTCTAGAGTATGTGTTGGGTTGGAGAGAGAACACAATCTCACACTGCGTGAGAAAGGAGCGGCACTCAGTGGGCTGCCCGGAGTAAGTCGCTCTGGATAAGAGCGTCTGCTAAATGACTTAAATGTAATGTAATGAGTAGCAAGGTGGGTTATTAACCCTAGGTTCTGGAGGCTCGGCAGGCCAGGAAGTAACAGGTGGCACGAGACGTAGACTCTGGAACTGTCCAGAGAGGTCGGAAACCTGAGCGGCCAGGTTCTCCACGGCATGGCGGCAGCAGCAGACAATTCCTGCTCGTGTCTGCCGAGCATGGCTCCTTGGATCTCGACGGCAGTGTAACGAGCGTCTGAAGTCGCTGGGTCCATTCCTTGGTCGGTTCCTTCTGTCACAAGTAGGTGAAAGAGGACCCAAAAGCGACTTGAAACAGAGTTTATTTAAGTCCAAACAGGGGAATAACAGAAATCCTCTAGACTTGTAGAGGGGAAATAACTGGAGAAGCGGCCACAGACTGCAGGTGAAACCCGGGTAGGCGCAGGCCGTAGTCGACAGAGACACCTGCTCACACGCAGCATCTGATGAAAAAACACGAGCAGGACAGGGCGATACACAATGCAGCAAAAACACGACAGGACAGAGCGAAACGCAATCACAGCATGGTGAATACAAAGGAACCGACGGGACAGGAACGGATCACAAAGGAATAAATAGGGACTCTAATCAGGGAAAGGATCGGGAACAGGTGTGGGAGAGACTAAATGATGATTAGGGGAATAGGAACAGCTGGGAGCAGGAACGGAACGATAGAGAGAAGAGAGAGCGAGAGAGTGAGAGAGGAGGGGAGAGAGAGGGGATAGAAGGAGGAAAGAACCAAATAAGACCAGCAGAGGGAAACGAATAGCATGGGGAGCACAGGGACAAGACATGATAATAAATGACAAACATGACAGTGGGCTGCCCGGAGTAACAAGGTGGGTTATTAACCCTAGGTTCCGGAGGCTCGGCAGACCAGGAAGTAACAGGTGGCACGAGACGAAGACTCTGGAACTGTCCAGAGAGGTCGGGAAACCTGAGCGGCCAGGTTCTCCACGGCATGACGAGCAGCAGACAATTCCTGCTGTCTGCCGAGCATGGCTCCTTGGATCTCACGGCAGTGTTATGAGCGTCTGTAGTCGCTGGGTCCATTCTTTGGTCGGATCCTTCTGTTATGCAGGTGAATGAGGACCCAAAGCGACTTGTGAAAACAGAGTCTTTAATCCAGTAAAGGAAATCTGCAATACTCCTAGACAAATCGGAGCGGTAAATAAAGCATAAAAAGAATTCCACTCGTAATGACGAGAACAGACTGAGACTCGATCATAAACTGTAGGTTGCCTCGGGAAGGCACTGACCGTAGCAGACTCAGACACCTGCTCACCACGCAGCATCTGAGGGAAACACGACACCGACAGGGCGATACAAAGACACAGCACGGTGAACAATATACAAGGATCCGACAGGACAGAAACGGAAAACAAGGGGGAGAAATAGGGACTCTAATCAGGGGAAAAGATAGGGAACAGGAGTGGAAAGACTAAATGATTGATTAGGGGAATAGGAACAGCTGGGAGCAGGAACGGAGACGATAGAGAGAGAGAGAGAGGGAGGAGGAGAGAGAAAAAAGGAACGAACCTAAAAAGACCAGCAGGGGAAAACGAACAGAAGGAAAAGCAAAATGACAAGACAATATAAGACAAAACATGACACTGCAGGTATAATAACTAAAGGCTCTAGAAAAATAAACGCACACCTATTAAGACGAGGTGCTGGCAAGTGGAGTAGAAAACTTAAACTTAAAAGAGAGCCGCACACTCTAGGAGCTCAGATGCAAAAATATAATTACCAACGTTTAGGCAGCCAAGCTGTCTTCATCAGGAATATAATCACAAACACTGCGGGATGACTCGTTTATATAGTGTCAAAAGACACACAGGTGTCTGTTATCATTTTTTACATTTTTTAATTTTATTTTTATTTCACCTTTATTTAACCAGGTAGGCTAGTTGAGAACAAGTTCTCATTTGCAACTGCGACCTGGCCAAGATAAAGCATAGCAGTGTGAGCAGACAACACAGAGTTACACATGGAGTAAACAATTAACAAGTCAATAACACAATAGGAAAAAAAGTGGAGTCTATATACATTGTGTGCAAAAGGCATGAGGAGGTAGGCGAATAATTACAATTTTGCAGATTAACACTGAGTGATAAATGATCAGATGGTCATGTACAGGTAGAGATATTGGTGTGCAAAAAGAGCAGAAAAGTAAATAAATAAAAACAGTATGGGGATGAGGTAGGTAAATGGGTGGGCTATTTGCCGATAGACTATGTACAGCTGCAGCGATCGGTTAGCTGCTCAGATAGCAGATGTTTGAAGTTGGTGAGGGAGATAAAAGTCTCCAACTTCAGCGATTTTTGCAATTCATTCCAGTCACAGGCAGCAGAGAACTGGAACGAAAGGCGGCTAAATGAGGTGTTGGCTTTAGGGATGATCAGTGAGATACACCTGCTGGAGCGCGTGCTACGGATGGGTGTTGCCATCGTGACCAGTGAACTGAGATAAGCCAGAGCTTTACCTAGCATGGACTTGTAGATGACCTGGAGCCAGTGGGTCTGGCGACGAATATGTAGCGAGGGCCAGCCGACTAGAGCGTACAAGTCGCAGTGGTGGGTGGTATAAGGTGCTTTAGTGACAAAACGGATGGCACAGTGATAAACTGCATCGAGTTTGCTGAGTAGAGTGTTGGAAGCAATTTTGTAGATGACATCGCCGAAGTCGAGGATCGGTAGGATAGCTCAGTTTTACTAGGGTAAGTTTGGCGGCGTGAGTGAAGGAGGCTTTGTTGCGGAATAGAAAGCCGACTCTTGATTTGATTTTCGATTGGAGATGTTTGATATGAGTCTGGAAGGAGAGTTTACAGTCTAGCCAGACACCTAGGTACTTATAGATGTCCACATATTCAAGGTTGGAACCATCCAGGGTGGTGATGCTGGTCAGGTGTGCGGGTGCAGGCAGCGAATGGTTGAAAAGCATGCATTTGGTTTTACTAGCGTTTAAGAGCAGTTGGAGGCCACGGAAGGAGTGTTGTATGGCATTGAAGCTCGTTTGGGCGTTAGATAGCACAGTGTCCAGGACGGGCTGGAAGTATATAGAATGGTGTCGTCTGCGTAGAGGTGGATCAGGGAATCGCCCAGCAAGAGCAACATCATTGATATACAGAAAAAAGAGTCGGCCAGTTGAACCCTGTGGCACCCCCATAGAGACTTCCAGAGGACCGGACAGCATGCCCTCCGATTTGACACACTGAACTCTGTCTGCAAAGTAATTGGTGAACCAGGCAAGGCAGTCATCCGAAAACCGAGGCTACTGAGTCTGCCGATAAGAATATGGTGATTGACCGAGTCGAAAGCCTTGGCAAGGTCGATGAAGACGGCTGCACAGTACTGTCTTTTATCGATGACGGTTATGATATCGTTTAGTACCTTGAGCGTGGCTGAGGTGCACCCGTGACCGGCTCGGAAACCAGATTGCACAGCGGAGAAGGTACGGTGGGATTCGAGATGGTCAGTAACCTGCTGTGACACAGCCTGGGATCGAACCCAAGGCTGTAAGGGTGCCTCCACACTGCGATGCAGTGCCTTAGATCGCTGCACCCAACCCCCGTTCTCTGAGTTACAGTATGTTCACCAAGGGTGACAAAAAAACTCTTGACCGGATAAATAGGTCCTAAACCAATTTAGAACTGGACCAGAGAGCCCAACCCACCTTTCCAATCTGTCCAGAAGGACATCATGGTCAACAGTGTTGAATGCTGCACTTAAATCTAAGAGTACAGAGAGCTGTTTGGCATCTGTGTTGGCTCTTAGATAATTTACCACTTTAACTAAGGCTGTCTCTGTGCTGTAGTGGGCTCGAAAACCAGATTGGATTTTTTCTAAAATATAGTTGGCACTTAAAAAATAATTTTGCTGTTTGAAAACACATTTCTCCAGAATTTTGCTTAAGAATGGAAGGTTGGAGATTGGCCAAAAAATTGCATGCAGATCCCATTGCTAACTGTACTCTACTCTCACCCCTCCACACTCCCCAGACTCTCCACCTATCTTTCTCTGCTGGCGCTCTTCATCACCCTGGGTGTGATAGCTGGTTTGGTCCTGCTGTGTTGCTGCTGCTGGTCTCCAGGCTGGTTCCTCTGCAGGATCATTGTCTGCCCGCTTCCTACCCTGCTGTAACTCAGCCTGCGCCTCCTGCAAGCTCTGTGCCCAAAGCTGTTCCCAGAACAAGAGCATCGACTGGCTAAGGTTTCACCACAAGGACAGGTCACAATCAACGATGCCGCCTTGGCCCCACTCACCACAGCTACGGCTAGCGCAACTACTATCACTGTGTAGGGAGTCGCTATATAGCGTAGGACTATTATCGCTATGTAGGGTAACCGCCATGATGGCTAACAGTGAGACAGATGGACTCATGGACATGATGACCCAGATTTCATGTTCTAGACTGATGGACTGAGATGAGACATATCTTTTTGCTAGTTTACAAGAATATCATGGAAGAAGGGTACTGCAGGGTGTACATTTGCATTTTCAGTGGAAATGAGACATTGTCATTATCTTCTCCCCACATTTGGACAGTTCTTAAAATGGGAGGCTTTACTTTTGAATGTTTCACTCACTGTATGATCCTTTTTGTTGTTGCTTTAAAAAATCAATGACTGGCGCTAAATCCGCTACACTCAAATTGGTATGATTTGTTTTCCTTAAGTAATCCTCTGTCTTATGTAACCATACGTAACATAAGGACGATGGTTTGTCGGGTGGATGGGTAAGCGAAAAACATAAATGTCAGCAACCCAAAGATTGCGTGCTCGAATCTCATCATGGACAACTTTAGCATTTTAGCTAATTAGCCACTTTTCAACTTCTGTCTACTTTTTAGTTACATTGCAACTACTTAGTATGTTAGGTAACCCTTCCCCTAACCTTAACCCTTTAAACCAACTCCCTAACCATAACCTAACCTAATCCTAGCCTAGCTAACGTTAGCCACCTAGCTAACATTAGCCAAAACAACTTGTAATTCTTAACATATCATACGTATTTAAAATGTGTAACATATTGTATGAATTGCAATTCGTAACATATCAAAAAAGTTGTAATTCGTAAAATACCATACAAATGGTCATTTCCAACATATCACACGAAATGTGTGATGGACAACCACAAACGAATACCAAACGTAACATATCACACTAATTTGAGTGTCCTGGATTTTAATTTACAAGTTTTACAGAGTCCAGGTTGCTTCTTCTGACTATTTTGTATTTAAATGTGCTAGTTGACCAACGTAGGAGGTTATTTTCTGAACGTAGCGTAACCCAGGTTCACCTATTCAATTCTATCAAGGTTGGCATAAGACTCCTTTACAAAAGCATGAGAAATTCCACTCCCCTCAACTTTTCTCCCCTCAACCTGCTCCCACTGAAATGTTATCTTCCCACACGTGTAAGCCGTTACTCAGCAGGGACTCGATCCATCTGCTGAAAAATACATTGTTTTGCTGCTGGAAACCATACATACTGTATGTCACATGTCTGCCATGTAAACTCATCCTGCCTAGATTGAGTAGACACATAACCTTTCTTGGGTTTCCTGCTGTGCTAGTTGTGTAACTAGATTACACAGTGCCCCCACCTTTATCTTTTGAGTGATTTGGAGAGGTGCTCTCGAGGCTTCTTAAGGATGATACATGCTTAACTAAATGCTGAGTTTTTCTCTTCTGAGTTGCCAAGTGACAATTGAAGCTATGGTCCTGCCAACCTCTCAAACTCTCTCTCGCTCTTAGAGACTTAAGATACACAAATATGCCTGACACTTTATTCATGAGGTCATGAACTAAGCTGGAAGAGATGACAATGAACAACAGGTGCATTAGTATAATTTTATACACTAGGGAGTCTCCCTAACTTTTAGATATGATACCATAAAACACGTGTTCTCAACACCACAAACAAGAGGACATAGGGGTTTGATTGTGTCACACAGCCAAAATGATGTGTCCCCAGAACTACTGTGTAAATACATTCTTTCCCGTAGCTGTTTCAAACGTTTCAATGTATTCAATGCTAAAGTGATGTCTACCACTACCTTTTGTATTATTGACAACCTCTATATTCAAAAGCAAAGTGTGCGTTTAAAGCAAGGTGTGTTTGCTTATAGTTAGTCATATGTTTGTCTGAAATGTCATTATCTATTTTTCACACTTAAGTTTATACTTTATTTCTCATGATATTTCCAAAGACAACTAGGAAATTGTTCATGTAATCACCGCTGCCTGATATACACTGAGTGTACGAAACATCAGGAACAATTGCTCTTTCCATGACACAGACTGACAAGGTGAATCCAGGTGAAGGCTATGCTCCCTTATTGATGTCACTTATCAAGGCACAAGGCAGGGACCCAAATGAAGACACAGGAGGCAGATGGTTGGAGTCTTACAATGTTTATTCATCCAATGGGTAGGAAAGAGAATGGTTGTGGACAGGCAAAGGTCAAAAACCAGTTCAGAGTCAGGGAGTACAGAGAGGCAGACAGGCTCATGGTCGAGGCAGGCAGAATGGTCAGGCAGGTACAGAGTCCAGAAACAGGTAAGGGTCAAAACCGGGAGGACTAGAAAAATGAGAATGCAAAAAGCAGGAGAATGGGAAAACTGCTAATTGACTTCAAAACATACCGCACAGAGAGACAGGAAACACAGGGATAAATACACTGGGGAAAACAAGCGACACCTGGAGGGTTGGATACAATAACGAGGACAGGTGAAACAGATCAGGAGTGTGACAGTCACTTGTTAAATTAACTTCCATCTGTGTAGATGAAGGGAAGGAGACAGGTTAAAGAAGGTGGTTTAATCCTTGAGGCATTTGAGGC
>NW_025754567.1:0-8946 GCF_021184085.1 Oncorhynchus gorbuscha | reverse complement strand
GAGGAGAGCAGAGGGAGGAGAGAGGGTAGAGGAGAGCAGAGATGGAGGAGAGAGTGAGGGAGTAGGCGCAGAGAGCAGAGAGAGCGTAGAGAGAGAGGGTAGAGGAGAGAGAGAGCAGAGAGAGAGGGAGAGAGGGGTAGAGGAGAGCAGAGAGAGGGGGGAGAAGGGAGAGAGGCGAGAGAGAGGAGAGACAGAGAGAGAGAGAGAGGCAGGAGAGCAGAGAGAGAGAGCAGAGAGAGCGAGAGGAGGAGAGGAGAGAAGGAGAGCAGGAGAGAGGGAGAGAGAGAGAGCAGAGAGGAGAGCGAGAGAGCAGGCTCAGAGAGAAAGCAGAGAGGAGGGAGAGCAGAGCAGAGAGGAGAGAGAGAGGGTAAAGGAGAGCAGAGAGAGATAGAGAGAGAGGGGTAAAGGAGAGCAGAGAGAGAGCGTAGAGAGAGGGTAGAGAAGAGGAGAGCAGAGAGAGATAGAGAGAGAGAGTAGAGGAGAGGAGAGCAGAGAGAGATAGAGAGAGAGAGTGGTAAAGGAGAGCAGAGAGAGATAGAGAGAGAGGGATAAATGAGAGCAGAGAGAAGAGAGAGAGAGGGAGAGGAGAGAGAGAGAAGAGAAGAGGGTAGAGGAGAGAGAGAGAAAGAGGGAGAGAGAGAGATAGAGGTAAAGGAGAGCAGAGAGAGAGCGAGAGAGAGGGTAGAGGAGAGGAGAGGAGAGAGAAGAGAGAGAGAGGGTAAAGGAGAGCAGAGAGAGATAGAGAGAGAGGGGTAAATGAGAGCAGAGAGAGATAGAGAGAGAAGTGGTAAAGAGAGCAGAGAGAGATAGAGAGAGAGTGGTAAAGGAGAGCAGAGAGAGATAGAGAGAGAGGGGTAAAGGAGAGCAGAGAGAGAGCGTAGAGAGAGGGTAGAGGAGAGGAGAGCAGAGAGAGAGAGGTAAAGGAGGCAGAGAGAAGAGAGGGTAAAGGAGAGCAGAGAGGCGTAGAGAGAGGGTAGAGGAGAGAGAGGTAGAGAGATAGAGAGAGAGGGGTAAATGAGAGCAGAGAGAGATAGAGAGAGGGTAAATGAGAGCAGAGAGAGAGGGTAAAGGGAGCAGAGATGAGAGAGAGAGTAGAGAGGGGTAAAGGAGAGCAGAGAGAGCGTAGAGAGAGGGTAGAGGAGAGCAGAGAGAGATAGAGAGAGAGAGTGGTAAAGGAGAGCAGAGAGAGATAGAGAGAGGGGTAAATGAGAGCAGAGAGAGATAGAGAGAGAGGGGTAAAGGAGAGCAGAGAGAGAGCGAGAGAGAGGGTAGGGGAGAGGAGAGCAGAGAGAGATAGAGAGAGAGTGGTAAAGGAGAGCAGAGAGATACAGAGAGAGGGGTAAAGGAGAGCAGAGAGAGAGATAGAGAGAGGGTAGAGGAGAGGAGAGAGAGAGATGAGAGAGGGTAAAGGAGAGCAGAGAGAGATAGAGAGAGAGGGTAAAGGAGAGCAGAGAGAGAGCGTAGAGAGAGGGTAGAGGAGAGGAGCAGAGAGAGATAGAGAGAGAGAGTGGTAAAGGAGAGCAGAGAGAGAGGGGATAGAGAGAGGAGTAAGAGAGAGAGCAGAGAGAGATAGAGAGAGGGGTAAAGGAGAGCAGAGAGAGAGCGTAGAGAGGAGAGGAGAGGAGAGCAGGAGAGATAGAGAGAGAGGTAGGGAGAGGATAGAGAGAGAGAGTGGTAAAGGAGAGCAGAGAGAGATAGAGAGAGAGGGGTAAATGAGAGCAGAGAGAGATAGAGAGAGAGGGGTAAAGGAGAGCAGAGAGAGATGAGAGAGAGGGTAGAGGAGAGGAGAGCAGAGAGAGATAGAGGGAGAGAGTGGTAAAGGAGAGCAGAGAGAGATAGAGAGAGAGGGTGGTAAAGGAGAGCAGAGAGAGATAGAGAGAGAGGGTAGAGGAGAGCAGAGAGAGATAGAGAGAGAGAGGGGTAAATGAGAGCAGAGAGAGATAGAGAGAGAGAGTGGTAAAGGAGAGCAGAGAGAGATAGAGAGAGAGTGGTAAAGGAGAGCAGAGAGAGATAGAGAGAGAGGGGTAAATGAGAGCAGAGAGATAGAGAGAGAGGGGTAAAGGAGAGCAGAGAGAGAGCGTAGAGAGAGGGTAGAGGAGAGGAGAGCAGAGAGAGATAGAGAGAGAGAGTGGTAAAGGAGAGCAGAGAGAGATAGAGAGAGAGGGTAAAGGAGAGCAGAGAGAGCGTAGAGAGGGTAGAGAGAGCAGAGAGAGAGAGAGAGAGAGTAAAGGAGAGCAGAGAGAGAGGTAGAGGAGAGCAGAGAGAGAGCGTAGAGAGAGGGTAGAGGAGAGCAGAGAGAGATTAGAGAGAGAGAGTGGTAAAGGAGAGCAGAGAGAGAGGGGTAAAGGAGAGCAGAGAGAGATAGAGAGAGAGGGGTAAAGGAGAGCAGAGAGAGAGCGTAGAGAGAGGGTAGAGGAGAGGAGAGCAGAGAGAGATAGAGAGAGAGAGTGGTAAAGGAGAGCAGAGAGAGATAGAGAGAGAGGGGTAAATGAGAGCAGAGAGAGATAGAGAGAGAGGGGTAAAGGAGAGCAGAGAGAGAGCGGAGAGAGAGGGTAGAGGAGAGGAGAGCAGAGAGAGATAGAGAGAGAGTGGTAAAGGAGAGCAGAGAGAGATAGAGAGAGAGGGTGGTAAAGGAGAGCAGAGAGAGATAGAGAGAGAGGGTAGAGGAGAGAGAGAGAGAGAGAGAGAGAGGGGGTAAAGGAGAGCAGAGAGAGCGTAGAGAGAGAGTAGAGGAGAGAGAGAGAGAGAGATAGAGAGTGGAAAGGAGAGCAGAGAGAGAGGGTAAATGAGAGCAGAGAGAGAGAGAGAGGGGTAAAGGAGAGCAGAGAGAGAGCGTAGAGAGAGGAGTAGAGGAGAGGGAGAGCAGAGAGAGATGAAGTGGTAAAGGAGAGCAGAGATATAGAGGAATGGGGTAAATGAGAGCAGAGAGAGATAGAGAGAGAGTGGTAAAGGAAACCAGAGAGAGATAGAAAGTGGTAAAGGCAGAGAGATAGAGAGAGAGGGGGTAAAGGAGAGCAGAGAGAGAGCGTAGAGAGAGGAGTAGGAGAGGAGAGCAGAGACATAGAGAGAGAGAGTGGTAAAGGGGAGAGAGAGGGGCCGAGGAGAGAGCAGAGAGATAGAGAGGGGGTAAAAGGAGAGCAGAGAGAGAGAGCGTAGAGAGAGAGGGTAGAGAGAGAGGAGAGAGACAGAGAGATAGAGAGAGAGTGGTAAGGGGAGAGCAGAGAGAGATAGAGAGGGGTAAATGAGAGCAGAGAGATAGAGAGAGGGGTAAAGGGAGGCAGAAGATTAAATGAGAGCAGAGAGAGATAGAGAGAGAGGGTAAAGGAGAGCAGAGAGAGCGTAGAGAGAGGGTGGAGGGAGAGAGCAGAGATAGAGAGAAAGTGGTAAAGGGAGAGCAGAGAGAGATAGAGAGAGGGGTAAATGAGAGCAGAGAGAGATAGAGAGAGGGTAAAGGAGAGCAGAGAGAGAGCGTAGAGAGAGGGTAGGGGAGAGGGGGAGAGCAGAGAGAGATAGGAGAGCAGAAGGAGAAGAGAGATAGAGAGAGGGGTAAAGGGAGAGCAGAGAGATAGTGGTAAGGAGAGCAGAGAGAGAGAGAGAGAGTGGTAAGGAGAGCAGAGAGAGAGAGAGAGAGGGTGGTAAAGGAGAGCAGAGAGAGATAGCGAGAGTGGTAAAGGAGAGCAGAGAGATAGAGGTAAAGGAGAGCAGAGAGAGTGGTAAATGGAGAGCAGAGAGAGAGATAGAGAGAGAGGGTAAGGAGAGCAGAGAGAGAGAGGAGGTAAAGGAGAGCAGAGAGAGAGAGTAGAGAGTGGTAGAGGAGAGGAGAGCAGAGAGAGATAGAGAGAGTGGTAAAGGAGAGCAGAGAGAGATAGAGAGAGAGTGGTAAAAGGAGAGCAGAGAGAGATAGAGAGTGAGTAAAGAGAGAAGAGAGAGAGAGAGAGAGTGGTAAAGGAGAGCAGAGAGAGACGTAGAGAGGGTAGAGGAGAGAGAGGAGAGAGATAGAGCAGAGAGAGATAAGGGAGAGAGAGCAGAGAGAGTAGAGGGTGGTAGGAGAGCAGAGAGAGAGAGAGTGGTAAAAGCAGAGAGCAGAGAGAGAGGCCGAGGTAGAGAGCAGAGAGAGATGAGAGAGAGTGGTAAGGGGAGAGAGAGAGAGATAGAGAGAGAGTGGTAAAGGAGAGCAGAGGAGATAGAGAGAGAGAGGGTAAGGAGAGCAGAGAGATAGAGAGGGGGGTAAAAAAGGAGAGCAGAGAGAGAGTGGTAAGGAGAGAGGAGAGCAGAGAGAGAGAGAGACAGAGTGGTAAAGGAGAGCAGAGAGAGAGAGAGAGAGGAGAGTGGTAAAGGAGAGCAGAGAGACAGAGATAGCGAGAGGGAGACAGAGAGTGGTAAAGGAGAGCAGAGAGAGAGAGAGAGAGTGGTAAAGGAGAGCAGAGAGTGGTAAAGGAGAGCAGAGAGAGAGAGAGAGAGAGAGTGGTAGAGAGAGATAGAGAGAGAGTGGTAAAGGAGAGCAGAGAGAGGTGGTACAGGAGAGCAGAGAGAGATAGAGAGAGTGGTAAAGGAGAGCAGAGAGAGCGTAGAGAGAGGGTAGAGGAGAGAGTGGTAAAGGAGAGATAGAGCAGAGTGGTAAGCAGGGAGAGCAGAGGAGAGCAGAGAGATAGAGGTGGTAAATGAGAGCAGAGAGATAGAGAGAGTGGTAAGGAGAGCAGAGAGAGCGTAGAGAGTGGTAAGGAGAGAGGAGAGCAGAGAGATAGAGAGAGAGTGGTAAAGGAGAGCAGAGAGAGATAGAAAGAGAGAAAGGTAGGTAAAGGAGAGCAGAGGAGAGAGAGAGATAGAGAGAGAGTGGTAAAGGAGAGCAGAGAGAGCGAGAGAGAGAGGAGAGCAGAGAGATAGAGAGTGGTAAGGAGAGCAGAGAGAGGAGTAAATGAGAGCAGAGAGAGATAAAGGGGTAAGCAGGAGAGCAGAGAGAGAGCGTAGAGAGAGGGTAGAGAGAGAGAGAGCAGAGAGAGATGGTAAAGGAGAGCAGAGAGAGATAGAGAGAGAGAGTGGTAAAGGAGAGCAGAGAGAGATAGAGAGTGAGGAGAGCAGCAGAGGGAGAGCGTAGAAGAGTGGTAGAGGAGAGCAGAGAGAGATAGAGAGAGAGTGTGGTAAAGGAGAGCAGAGAGAGATAGAGAGAGGGGTAAAGGAGAGCAGAGAGAGAGAGAGAGAGTGGTAAAGGGGAGAGCAGAGAGATATAGAGAGAGAGTGGTAAAGGAGAGCAGAGAGAGGGGTAAATGAGGAGCAGAGAGATGGTAAGGGTAAAGGAACCAGAGAGAGATAGAGAGAGAGTGGTAAGGAGAGCAGAGAGAGATAGAGAGAGAGAGTGGTAAGAGGAGAGAGGGTAGAGAGAGATAGGAGGCAGAGAGAGATGGTAAAGAGTAGAGGAGAGGAGCAGAGAGAGATAGAGAGAGAGAGTGGTAAAGGAGAGCAGAGAGCAGAGAGAGATAGAGAGAGAGGGGTAAATGAGAGCAGAGAGAGATAGAGGGGGTAAAGGAGAGCAGAGAGAGAGCGTAGAGGTGTAAGGAGGCAGAGAGAGAGAGAGAGTGGTAAAGGAGAGAGTGGTAAATGGAGAGACAGAGAGAGAGTGGTAAAGGAGAGCAGAGAGAGATAGAGAGAGAGGTAAAGGGAGAGCAGAGAGAGCAGAGAGAGCAGAGAGAGAGAGTGGTAAAGGAGAGCAGAGAGAGAGTGGTAAATGAGAGCAGAGAGAGATAGGGGAGGGGTAAAGGAGAGCAGAGAGAGATAGAGAGCAGAGAGTGGTAAAGGAGAGCAGAGAGAGAGGGGTAAATGAGAGCAGAGAGAGAGTGGTAAAGGAGAGCAGAGAGAGATGGTAAAGGAGAGCAGAGAGAGAGGCGTAGAGAGAGCAGAGGTAGAGGAAAGGAGAGCAGAGAGAGAGATAGAAGGAGGTAAAGAGAGCAGAGAGAGAGATAGAGAGAGGAGAGGAGTAAAGGAGAGCAGAGAGAGAGCAGAGGGTATTAGAGCAGAGGGTAGAGAGAGGGGTAAAGGAGAGCAGAGAGAGATAGAGGAGGGTAGAGGAGAGGAGAGCAGAGAGAGATAGAGAGGTAAAGGAGAGCAGAGAAAGCCCTTGAATTGAATTGAGAGAGGGGTAAAGGAGAGCAGAGAGAGATAGAGAGAGAGAGTGGAGAGAGAGGGTTCAGGAGAGCAGAGAGAGAGGGGGGAGAGGTGAGGAGAGATGAAAGAAAGTGTAGCGGAGATAAGAGAGAGGGGAGAGGATAGGGGAGAGCGGAGAGAGAGAGCAGGGAGAGGGAAAATGTAGAGAAGAGCATAGTGATAGAGAGGGTAGAGGAGAGAGAGATAGAGAGATGCAGGAGAGCATACTCACTGTGGAAGAAGGGCTTCTGTAATGAGAGTCAGTAGTCTGCCAGTTGAAGAGTTGCACTCTCTCTCTCTCCTCTCTCCCTCCTCCTCCACGGCCTCTTGGCTCAGCAGCAGCAGTGTGATCTCTGACAGAACACGCAAGCTGACGATACGCCACTCCACTACAAAACAAAACAGAGCATGTAACACACACACACACACACACACACACACACACACACACACACACACACACACACACACACACACACACACACACACACACACACACACACACACACACAGCATTATTGATCCATGCAGAGCCTCTGCAGTGAGAGAGCTGATAGTTACCTTACATACAAATCAAAACATTTACTACAATACCAAGCACATGCAAATGTGGTTAACCTTAGACCAAGGGCCTTGCTGTGTGCCATGCTAGATAGGGAACATTGCAGAATGGACACGTTCCAGACTGCCTATCTATGTACTTAGATGTTAAGCATGGAGAGCACATGACCCAGACGTTTCCTTACCATTTATACTGAAGGCAAGAGAAGTCAGTGGAGGAAGAATGCAATCAACAACCTTGAAGAGATCAAATATATATTTATACATCAAATAAACAACAAATAAACATAAAGCAAACAACAAACATAAAATAAAACAATAAATAAATAAAACAAACTTCAAATAAACAACACATAAACATAAATATAATATAAATATAAGACAGTATTTCCATTTGACTCCTGTTATACATCACCAACAAGTCATTTATTCATCACATGCAAATGTATAAATGATGTCTTTTCTTTGAAACATGTTGTCTAGTAAAGCGAGGTGCAGTGAAATGAGCACTTGTGTGAGCACACCCAATCTCTATGTGAATATGATGTTGCTCCTGTCCTTCCATCATAAACACCTGATGTGAGCGCTTTTTATGATAACAATTGGATCCATCCCTATTATGATGAGGACGATTTCCATAGAAACAACAGTAAATGCTCTGTTCTGTTCTAGTCTATTATGATGAGGACGATTTCCATAGAAACAACAGTAAACGCTCTGTTCTGTTCTAGTCTATTATGATGAGGACGATTTCCATAGAAACAACAGTAAACGCTCTGTTCTAGTCTATTATGATACAGAGAAGAGCAGTCTCAGCTCTCACCACTGGTGTCCCCCAGGGCTCTGTTCTAGGCCCTCTCCTATTCTCGCTATACACCAAGTCACTTGGCTCTGTCATAACCTCACATGGTCTCTCCTATCATTGCTATGCAGACGACACACAATTAATCTTCTCCTTTCCCCCTTCTGATGTCCAGGTGGCGAATCGCATGTCTGCATGTCTGGCAGACATATCAGTGTGGATGACGGATCACCACCTCAAGCTGAACCTCGGCAAGACGGAGCTGCTCTTCCTCCCGGGGAAGGACTGCCCGTTCCATGATCTCGCCATCACGGTTGACAACTCCATTGTGTCCTCCTCCCAGAGCGCTAAGAACCTTGGCGTGATCCTGGACAACACCCTGTCGTTCTCAACTAACATCAAGGCGGTGGCCCGTTCCTGTAAGTTCATGCTCTACAACATCCGCAGAGTACGACCCTGCCTCACACAGGAAGCGGCGCAGGTCCTAATCCAGGCACTTGTCATCTCCCCCCTGGATTACTGCAACTCGCTGTTGGCTGGGCTCCCTGCCTGTGCCATTAAACCCCTACAACTCATCCAGAACGCCGCAGCCCGTCTGGTGTTCAACCTTCCCAAGTTCTCTCACGTCACCCCACTCCTCCGCTCTCTCCACTGGCTTCCAGTTGAAGCTCGCATCCGCTACAAGACCCTGGTGCTTGCCTCACGGAGCTGTGAGGAACGGCACCTCAGTACCTCCAGGCTCTGATCAGGCCCTACACCCAAACAAGGGCACTGCGTTCATCCACCTCTGGCCTGCTCGCTCCCTACCACTGAGGAAGCACAGTTCCCGCTCAGCCCAGTCAAAACTGTTCGCTGCTCTGGCCCCCCAATGGTGGAACAAAACTCCTCACGACGCCAGGACAGCGGAGTCAATCACCACCTTCCGGAGACACCTGAAACCCCACCTCTTTAAGGAATACCTAGATAGGATAAAGTAATCCTTCTCACCCCCCACCCCCCTTTAAGATTTAGATGCACTATTGTAAAGTGACTGTTTCTGGATGTCATAAGGTGAATGCACCAATTTGTAAGTCGCTCTGGATAAGGCGTCTGCTAAATGACTTAAATGTAAATGTTATGTAAGAGATGATTTCCATAGAAACAACAGTAAACGCTCTGTTCTGTTCCAAATATATTATGATGAGGACGATTTCCATAGAAACAACAGTAAACGCTCTGTTCCTGTTCTAGTCTATTATGATGAGGACGATTTCCATAGAAACAACAGTAAACGCTCTGTTCTAGTTCTAGTCTATGATGAGGACGATTTCCATAGAAACAACAGTAGACGCTCTGTTCTGTTCTAGTCTATTATGATGAGGACGATTTCCATAGAAACAACAGTAAACGCTGTTCTGTTCTAGTCTATTATGATGAGGACGATTTCCATAGAAACAACAGTAAAC
>NW_025754566.1:0-8948 GCF_021184085.1 Oncorhynchus gorbuscha | reverse complement strand
TGGCGGTAGACTATAGCAGTTATTAATTCAGACCCATAACCATTCAGACCCATAACCATTCAGATGGTGGTAGACTATAGCAGTTATTAATTCAGACCCATAACCATTCAGATGGTGGTAGACTATAGCAGTTATTAATTCAGACCCATAACCATTCAGACCCATAACCATTCAGACCCATAACCATTCAGACCCATAACCATTCAGACCCATAACCATTCAGACCCATAACCATTCAGATGGTGGTAGACTATAGCAGTTATTAATTCAGACCCATAACCATTCAGACCCATAACCATTCAGATGGTGGTAGACTATAGCAGTTATTAATTCAGACCCATAACCATTCAGACCCATAACCATTCAGATGGTGGTAGACTATAGCAGTTATTAATTCAGACCCATAACCATTCAGACCCATAACCATTCAGACCCATAACCATTCAGATGGTGGTAGACTATAGCAGTTATTAATTCAGACCCATAACCATTCAGACCCATAACCATTCAGATGGTGGTAGACTATAGCAGTTATTAATTCAGACCCATAACCATTCAGATGGTGGTAGACTATAGCAGTTATTAATTCAGACCCATAACCATTCAGACCCATAACCATTCAGATGGTGGTAGACTATAGCAGTTATTAATTCAGACCCATAATTCAGACCTATAACCATTCAGATGGTGGTAGACTATAGCAGTTATTAATTCAGACCCATAACCATTCAGACCCATATCCATTCAGACCCATAACCATTCAGGACCCATAACCATTCAGACCCATAAACCATTCAGACCCATAACCATTCAGACCCATAACCATTCAGTCTTCTGAAGAGAAGTGAAAGCCTCCTGCATCTAATTCCAGTCCTGTATTATTCAAGAATGTCATTACATTGCTGAAAATAAGGACAACAAAAATGTATTTCATGTAACTGTTGAAAGTGAGGAAGGAATGAAGCAACAATAGAGATGGAAAGAGGAGAGAGAATACATAGTTCATATATATTAATATTATAAAAGGTAAATATGCGTAGCCTACTAACAACACAAATAGGGCCCTATTATATTTCAAAATTAAAATCAAATCCGCTAGCCTATACTAGCGTATACAAGCCTATACTATCCTATACTAGCCTATACTAGCCTATACTAGCCTATACTAACTTTATACTAGCCTATACTAGCGTATAAGCCCATACTAGCCTATACTAGCCTATACTAGCCTATACTAGCCTATACAAGCCCATACTAGCCTATACTAGCCTATACTAGCCTATACTAGCCTATACAAGCCCATACTAGCCTATACTAGCCTATACTAGCCTATACAAGCCTCCATACTAGCCTATACTAGCCTATACTAGCCTATACTAGCCTATACTAGCCCATACTAGCTCATACTAGCCCATATACCAGCCTATACTAGCCTATACTAGCCTATACTAGCCTATACTAGCCCATACTAGCCTATACTAGCCCATACTAGCCTATACTAGCCCATACTAGCCTATACTAGCCCATACTAGCCCATACTAGCCTATACTAGCCCATACTAGCCTATACTAGCCCATACTAGCCTATGCAAGTCCATACTAGCCTATACCAGCCTATACTAGCCTATACAAGCCCATACTAGCCTATACTAGCCTATACAAGCCCATACTAGCCTATACTAGCCTATACTAGCCTATACTAGCCCATACTAGCCTATACTAGCCCTAGCCTACTAGCCTATACAAGTCCATACTAGCCTATACTAGCCTATACTAGCCTATACAAGCCCATACTAGCCTATACTAGCCTATACAAGCCCATACTAGCCTATACTAGCCTATACTAGCCTATACTAGCCCATACTAGCCTATACTAGCCTATACTAGCCTATACTAGCCTATACAAGCCCATACTAGCCCATACTAGCCTATACTAGCCTATACTAGCCTATACTAGCCTATACTAGCCCATAAAAGCCTATACTAGCCCATACTAGCCTATACTAGCCTATACTAGCCTATACTAGCCCATAAAAGCCTATACTAGCCCATACTAGCCTATACTAGCCTATACTAGCCTATACTAGCCCATAAAAGCCCATACTAGCCCATACTAGCCTATACTAGCCTATACTAGCCTATACTAGCCCATAAAAGCCCATAAAAGCCTATACTAGCCTATACTAGCCTATACTAGCCTATACTAGCCCATACTAGCCCATACTAGCCTATACTAGCCTATACTAGCCTATACTAGCCCATAAAAGCCCATACTAGCCCATACTTGCCCATACTAGCCCATACTAGCCTATACTAGCCTATAGTAGCCCATACTAGCCTATACTAGCCTATACTAGCCCATACAAGCCCATACTAGCCTATACTAGCCCATACTAGCCTATACTAGCCTATACTAGCCCATACAAGCCCATACTAGCCTATACTAGCCTATACAAGCCCATACTAGCCTATACTAGCCTATACAAGCCCATACTAGCCTATACTAGCCTATACAAGCCCATACTAGCCTATACTAGCCTATACTAGCCTATACTAGCCCATACTAGCCTATACTAGCCTATACTAGCCTATACTAGCCTATACAAGCCCATACTAGCCTATACTAGCCTATACTAGCCTATACAAGCACATACTAGCCTATACTAGCCTATACTAGCCTATACAAGCCCATACTAGCCCATACTAGCCTATACTAGCCTATACAAGCCCATACTAGCCTATACTAGCCTATACTAGCCTATCCAAGCCCATACTAGCCTATACTAGCCTATACAAGCCCATACTAGCCTATACTAGCCTATACTAGCCTATACTAGCCTATACTAGCCTATACTAGCCCATAAAAGCCCATACTAGCCCATACTAGCCTATACTAGCCTATACTAGCCTATACTAGCCTATACTAGCCCATAAAAGCCTATACTAGCCCATACTAGCCTATACTAGCCTATACTAGCCTATACTAGCCCATAAAAGCCCATACTAGCCTATACTAGCCTATACTAGCCTATACAAGCCCATACTAGCCTATACTAGCCCATACTAGCCTATACTAGCCTATACTAGCCCATACAAGCCCATACTAGCCTATACTAGCCTATACTAGCCTATACAAGCCCATACTAGCCTATACTAGCCTATACTAGCCTATACAAGCCCATACTAGCCTATACTAGCCTATACAAGCCTATACAAGCCCATACTAGCCCATACTAGCCTATACTAGCCTATACTAGCCTATACAAGCCCATACTAGCCTATACTAGCCTATACTAGCCTATACTAGCCTATACTAGCCTATACAAGCCCATACTAGCCTATACTAGCCTATACTAGCCCATACAAGCCCATACTAGCCTATACTAGCCTATACTAGACTATACAAGCCCATACTAGCCTATACTAGCCTATACTAGCCTATACAAGCCCATACTAGCCTATACTAGCCTATACTAGCCTATACAAGCCCATACTAGCCTATACTAGCCTATACAAGCCCATACTAGCCCATACTAGCCTATACAAGCCCATACTAGCCTATACTAGCCCATACTAGCCTATACTAGCCTATACTAGCCTATACTAGCCTATACAAGCCCATACTAGCCTATACTAGCCTATACTAGCCTATACTAGCCTATACTAGCCCATAAAAGCCCATACTAGCCCATACTAGCCTATACTAGCCTATACTAGCCTATACTAGCCTATACTAGCCTATATTAGCCCATAAAAGCCTATACTAGCCCATACTAGCCTATACTAGCCTATACTAGCCTATACTAGCCCATAAAAGCCCATACTAGCCCATACTAGCCTATACTAGCCTATACTAGCCTATACTAGCCCATAAAAGCCCATAAAAGCCCATACTAGCCTATACTAGCCTATACTAGCCTATACTAGCCTATACTAGCCTATACTAGCCCATACTAGCCCATACTAGCCTATACTAGCCTATACTAGCCTATACTAGCCCATAAAAGCCCATACTAGCCCATACTTGCCCATACTAGCCCATACTAGCCTATACTAGCCTATAGTAGCTCATACTAGCCTATACTAGCCTATACTAGCCCATACAAGCCCATACTAGCCTATACTAGCCCATACTAGCCTATACTAGCCTATACTAGCCCATACAAGCCCATACTAGCCTATACTAGCCAATACAAGCCCATACTAGCCTATACTAGCCTATACTAGCCCATGCAAGCCCATACTAGCCTATACTAGCCCATACTAGCCTATACTAGCCCATACTAGCCCATACTAGCCTATACTAGCCTATACTAGCCCATACTAGCCCATACAAGCCCATACTAGCCTATACTAGCCAATACAAGCCCATACTAGCCTATACTAGCCTATACTAGCCCATACAAGCCCATACTAGCCTATACTAGCCCATACTAGCCTATACTAGCCAATACAAGCCCATACTAGCCTATACTAGCCTATACTAGCCCATACTAGCCCATACTAGCCTATACTAGCCTATACTAGCCTATACTAGCCCATAAAAGCCCATACTAGCCCATACTTGCCCATACTAGCCCATACTAGCCTATACTAGCCTATAGTAGCTCATACTAGCCTATACTAGCCTATACTAGCCCATACAAGCCCATACTAGCCTATACTAGCCCATACTAGCCTATACTAGCCTATACTAGCCCATACAAGCCCATACTAGCCTATACTAGCCAATACAAGCCCATACTAGCCTATACTAGCCTATACTAGCCCATACAAGCCCATACTAGCCTATACTAGCCCATACTAGCCTATACTAGCCCATACTAACCCATACTAGCCCATACTAGCCTATACTAGCCCATACTAGCCCATACTATCCCATACTAGCCAAAACTAGCCTACACTAGCCCATACTAGCCCATACTAGCCTATACTAGCCTATACTAGCCCATACTAGCCTATACTAGCCCATACTAGCCTATAATAGCCCATACTAGCCTATACTAGCCCATACTAGCCTATAATAGCCCATACTAGCCTATACTAGCCCATACAAGCCCATACAAGCCCATACTAGCGTATACTAGCCCATACTAGCCCATACTAGCCTATAGTAGCCTATACTAGCCCATACAAGCCCATACTAGCCTATACTAGCCAAAACTAGCCTATACTAGCCCATACTAGCCTATACGAACCTATACTAGCCCATACTAGCCTATACTAGCCTATACTAGCCCATACTAGCCCATACTAGCCCATACTAGCCAAAACTAGCCTATACTAGCCCATACTAGCCTATACGAACCTATACTAGCCTATACTAGCCCATACTAGCCTATAACAGCCCATACTAGCCTATACTAGCCCATACTAGCCTATACGAACCTATACTAGCCTATACTAGCCCATACTAGCCCATACTAGCCTATACTAGCCTATACTAGCCCATAAAAGCCCATACTAGCCCATACTAGCCTATACTAGCCTATACTAGCCTATACTAGCCCATAAAAGCCCATAAAAGCCCATACTAGCCTATACTAGCCTATACTAGCCTATACTAGCCTATACTAGCCCATACTAGCCCATACTAGCCTATACTAGCCTATACTAGCCTATACTAGCCCATAAAAGCCCATACTAGCCCATACTTGCCCATACTAGCCCATACTAGCCTATACTAGCCTATAGTAGCTCATACTAGCCTATACTAGCCTATACTAGCCCATACAAGCCCATACTAGCCTATACTAGCCCATACTAGCCTATACTAGCCTATACTAGCCCATACAAGCCCATACTAGCCTATACTAGCCAATACAAGCCCATACTAGCCTATACTAGCCTATACTAGCCCATAGCAAGCCCATACTAGCCTATACTAGCCCATACTAGCCTATACTAGCCCATACTAGCCCATACTAGCCCATACTAGCCTATACTAGCCCATACTAGCCCATACAAGCCCATACTAGCCTATACTAGCCAATACAAGCCCATACTAGCCTATACTAGCCTATACTAGCCCATACAAGCCCATACTAGCCTATACTAGCCCATACTAGCCTATACTAGCCAATACAAGCCCATACTAGCCTATACTAGCCTATACTAGCCCATACTAGCCCATACTAGCCTATACTAGCCTATACTAGCCTATACTAGCCCATAAAAGCCCATACTAGCCCATACTTGCCCATACTAGCCCATACTAGCCTATACTAGCCTATAGTAGCTCATACTAGCCTATACTAGCCTATACTAGCCCATACAAGCCCATACTAGCCTATACTAGCCCATACTAGCCTATACTAGCCTATACTAGCCCATACAAGCCCATACTAGCCTATACTAGCCAATACAAGCCCATACTAGCCTATACTAGCCTATACTAGCCCATACAAGCCCATACTAGCCTATACTAGCCCATACTAGCCTATACTAGCCCATACTAGCCCATACTAGCCCATACTAGCCTATACTAGCCCATACTAGCCCATACTATCCCATACTAGCCAAAACTAGCCTACACTAGCCCATACTAGCCCATACTAGCCTATACTAGCCTATACTAGCCCATACTAGCCTATACTAGCCCATACTAGCCTATAATAGCCCATACTAGCCTATACTAGCCCATACTAGCCTATAATAGCCCATACTAGCCTATACTAGCCCATACAAGCCCATACAAGCCCATACTAGCGTATACTAGCCCATACTAGCCCATACTAGCCTATAGTAGCCTATACTAGCCCATACAAGCCCATACTAGCCTATACTAGCCTATACTAGCCCATACAAGCCCATACTAGCCTATACTTGCCCATACTAGCCCATACTAGCCCATACTAGCCTATACTAGCCCATACTAGCCCATACTAGCCTATACTAGCCTATACTAGCCCATACTAGCCCATACTAGCCCATACTAGCCAAAACTAGCCTATACTAGCCCATACTAGCCTATACGAACCTATACTAGCCTATACTAGCCCATACTAGCCTATAACAGCCCATACTAGCCTATACTAGCCCATACTAGCCTATACGAACCTATACTAGCCTATACTAGCCCATACTAGCCCATACTAGCCTATACTAGCCCATACTAGCCTATAACAGCCCATACTAGCCTATACTAGCCCATACTAGCCTATACGAACCTATACTAGCCTATACTAGCCCATACTAGCCCATACTAGCCTATACTAGCCCATACTAGCCTATACTAGCCTATACTAGCCCATACAAGCCCATACTAGCCTATACTAGCCAATACAAGCCCATACTAGCCTATACTAGCCTATACTAGCCCATGCAAGCCCATACTAGCCTATACTAGCCCATACTAGCCTATACTAGCCCATACTAGCCCATACTAGCCCATACTAGCCCATACTAGCCTATACTAGCCCATACTAGCCCATACAAGCCCATACTAGCCTATACTAGCCAATACAAGCCCATACTAGCCTATACTAGCCTATACTAGCCCATACAAGCCCATACTAGCCTATACTAGCCCATACTAGCCTATACTAGCCAATACAAGCCCATACTAGCCTATACTAGCCTATACTAGCCCATACTAGCCCATACTAGCCTATACTAGCCTATACTAGCCTATACTAGCCCATAAAAGCCCATACTAGCCCATACTTGCCCATACTAGCCCATACTAGCCTATACTAGCCTATAGTAGCTCATACTAGCCTATACTAGCCTATACTAGCCCATACAAGCCCATACTAGCCTATACTAGCCCATACTAGCCTATACTAGCCTATACTAGCCCATACAAGCCCATACTAGCCTATACTAGCCAATACAAGCCCATACTAGCCTATACTAGCCTATACTAGCCCATACAAGCCCATACTAGCCTATACTAGCCCATACTAGCCTATACTAGCCCATACTAGCCCATACTAGCCCATACTAGCCTATACTAGCCCATACTAGCCCATACTATCCCATACTAGCCAAAACTAGCCTACACTAGCCCATACTAGCCCATACTAGCCTATACTAGCCTATACTAGCCCATACTAGCCTATACTAGCCCATACTAGCCTATAATAGCCCATACTAGCCTATACTAGCCCATACTAGCCTATAATAGCCCATACTAGCCTATACTAGCCCATACAAGCCCATACAAGCCCATACTAGCGTATACTAGCCCATACTAGCCCATACTAGCCTATAGTAGCCTATACTAGCCCATACAAGCCCATACTAGCCTATACTAGCCTATACTAGCCCATACAAGCCCATACTAGCCTATACTTGCCCATACTAGCCCATACTAGCCTATACTAGCCCATACTAGCCCATACTAGCCTATACTAGCCTATACTAGCCCATACTAGCCCATACTAGCCCATACTAGCCAAAACTAGCCTATACTAGCCCATACTAGCCTATACGAACCTATACTAGCCTATACTAGCCCATACTAGCCTATAACAGCCCATACTAGCCTATACTAGCCCATACTAGCCTATACGAACCTATACTAGCCTATACTAGCCCATACTAGCCCATACTAGCCTATACTAGCTCCATACTAGCCTATAATAGCCCATACTAGCCTATACTAGCCCATACTAGCCCATACTAGCCCATACTAGCCTATACTAGCCCATACTAGCCTATAATAGCCCATACTAGCCTATACTAGCCCATACTAGCCTATACTAGCCCATACTAGCCTATACTAGCGCATACTAGCCTATACTTGTGACTTTGTAGGCAGCATGTGCTGCACCAGAATCACATGTTTTCTCCTGCTTTATTATGGTTCTTCTATGGTTCTGCTATCTTTTGTTCTTCTGTTGTGTGTAATGTGCAGTAGACTATATCATAATATACAGTATGTTTTTGATAACGCATGATATAACATGTCCTGCATATGTATTGATAACGGCACAATCATTTAGG